>NW_010128697.1:0-70267 GCF_000699245.1 Pterocles gutturalis | reverse complement strand
CTCTAACATTCTGTGATTCTGTGATCCAGGTCTCTACTAGGTTTTCTGTTTCCAGCTCTACTTTAATCCTATCATCATAATTCTGCTTGACAGAAAAGGAATGTGGACCCAGTTAAGGTTTGGGGGAAAAGTGTGGATGTTTATGTGCCTTTCCCTATCGAAAAAGATGAGAGTGTACACAGTACATTTTTATATAAATGTAAGAGGGTGTATGCTAGCAGTTCTATGTATGATCACTTTGATTTTGAAAAATCACTTCTTTATCAAAATAAGTTTACATTTACTTTGTGTAAAATGAGTCAAAAATCAGTTGGCCAGCTTAACGTGAGATTCAGTGGAGTTAAGCAAACTCCAAAAACTAACCAGCAGAACCTCTTCTGGTTCATTACAGCTTTCCTGCCTCCAAGGTCAACAATTCCTCTCCTCCCCCAACCAGATCAAGTAAGAATTCCTTAAGGGAAAATCCTAGCCACCAAAATAATTGATTGCATTCTTGCTGATTTCAATGGTACGAATAGATTTCACATTGAAATTGTTAAGTAACTTCTCTCTGCCTCTGCTATGGATTTTCATGGTTTAGATTAATGATGAGCTGAGGTATGAAGTTCAACTGCCTGACCGAGTGAGGCGGACAAATGAACAGAGTGCCAAAAAAATACTGTTAATTTCACAAGAAATTAACCCATTTTAATTAATCAATTTTAATTAAATTAATTAATTTTAAATGCTAATGCTATTGTCAGGAGCTCAACAGCCCTAAGTATCTGCAAAGTCAGGCAATATTAATTTAAACTGCTTTTTAAATAATTGAGACATTTAAAATATATAATAATAATTAGACTGAAATAATAATGAATTCACAAAAATTAGAGTAATTATTATCAGCAAGGCACTATAATTGCTGGGAAATTACAGTTTATGGAGTTTTGTATGGAATTCTGTTTTGAAACTATTCAAAACCGTAATTTATCTGCCTCATTACTAAGAACACATTAATCTACTCCAAACAGTGGCAACGTGTACTCTAGCAGACAACACTTTGCTTCTTTCTAAGGATAATACATAAATACACTTCCACACAGTGCAACTGTTTCTTTATTGTATATTTTAAAGATTGTTTTATGAGTACGAACACAGTGTCCGTCCCTTATACACCATAAAATGCATATACTTCTTTCACAAAGAAAGATTTTAGTGTTATACTAATCAATCAAGGAGGGAAAGCTTTGCACGTATCTGCTTTATGGGAGTCTCTTTGTGAACTCAAAACCAAAAAGGTTCCTCAGAAATTCCTTAATTTATTCTATGATGCTCAAAATTGTGGGTATGAGATGAAGATTTACTCCTAGATCATACTGGAAAATTATAGTCAAACCTTTACTATAACAGTTTATCTTCTCCATACTTATTTATATCCTTTTAAAATACCTTGTTAATTATTTTGCCATAATTCTTTTGTTTGTTCCACATTCTGGTTTCTTCTCTTTTTGTGTTGCATACATATGACTAACCTCATTTTCTTTTTAATTAGCTGGTTGTTAATACAACAGATAGGAATGCTTTTTAGAAAGATAATCTTTGAACAATGGCAGAAACTTACCTAAGACATGGAATACTATCCTTCATTGTTCCTTCACATGCTACAGTGTTGGTACTGCCTGAAAGGCTCTTTAAAGAAGGAAGCTGGGAGGAGGCATCTGGAAATGGAGGAATTATTTCTGGTTCAGGAGTAATGATATCTTCTACTTCATACTGAAGTCGTACCTCTAATGACTTAAATAAATAAAAAACTAAGTTATAATTTAATAAAGAAAACAGATGAAAAATCCGTTAATTTCAAATAAATATCGGTAAGCCTTTTTTAAAAAACAACGCCCCAAATTTATAATTATCATTTGCAGGCAAAGTATACTGTCCTTTGTTATTTATAGAGCCTAATAGCAATATAAAATAGGAACTAGTCGTCTACCCTATGCTGATGGAGAAATACATAGGTATATTCTTCCAGTGCTGACTTTGATCCAAGCCTTTTATTGTAAGTGAAAGGCAAGAATATAGCTTTCCAGAATTTATTATGAAAAGAGAAGGTAATCACTCACTCCCAAATAGATAATATTTTGGCATAAGAGGGCATAATTCAGTAAAAATGTCATGAAAATTTTCTGCCTATTATCTGTTATCTTTTTCCTGAGCAAATTCATTAGAAGAATGATCACCAACTCTGCTTCCTGGCTGCCAGTATAACAGAGTCTTTACAAGACAGGTTTTAGCCAGTACACAGAAGCCTGACAGTGTGGGTAGTACTGATGAACAACCTTCATTTGTCCACAGGTGGGAGTCAGGAAATCAGAGATAACAGCACAGAGAGCTATGTATTCCTTAGACTGAACATGAATTTAGCAGACTCTAGAAAGCAAAGTTCAAAGCAGTTACCTTTTTCTTTCCCTCTGGGCTCTGTAGATAAGGAAAAGGAGAACAGCTAGCCCCAACCACCCTTCAATTCTTTCCACTCATTCAGGAAATCTTAACTGAAGGACTCCAAAACACAGGAGAAAATGGACAGGGAGCTCAAATCTAGATAAGTAATCATCTCAAAGAATCATAGGAAATATTGGGCAATTCTTTCTACTTCATGAATTGTCCAAGGAGATCCCTATTTTGAAAAGAATAAAAACCAAGGTACAGCCCTCAAAGAGATAGTGTCTTGGGATACCAGCTGAATAGTAATTTCGGTGCCGGTACCTTGAAGTGACCAGAAGCAATTGCAGATGTAGACACTAACTCCATCTTGGTGAGTGATCTCTCACTGAGACACCATCTGTACCAGAATGAAGATGAGAGTATTAAGAAAATATCTAAGTCTTATGAGAATCGGGAGTTAGAGATCAGGATTGAAGGCTCTCCTATTTCTCAGACATTGTGTTAGAACACATAAGATTTCAGAAAGAAGTAATTCTGCTCAACCAGAAGAGAAAGGGTCCTTTCTCAAAATTTCACTTTTATTTTACCTTTGCAAAATTCATGGATATTTTTTTCATGAATCAGCTAAAGATACCTATGGACAACATTTGCCTTCAAAGACCAATGAGTGAAATATTGAATTCAGGAAAATCTAATCTACTGGAATTAATTGCTGCTGACCAAAACTATTTATAACGCTGTTTAATCTTCATGCCGGACTGAAGTAACTATTGAAGAGTACGTTCTTCTGCTTGTCATGCTAGAAGTGCACCATTCTTCTTGGGATGTTTTTCTTCCTGTCTTCCTTTTTCTACTAAAATTCATTTTGTTAAGTCCTAGCTATTGTCCATTTGCAGAGAGAAGGAAAAATTTAGGCTAATAACATAACTGTGAATTTTTTTTTATGTCTTGGTTCCTGCTTTGACTGGACCTTGGAAGTGGTACAGACCTGCTGTACCAATTTGTTTTGACACACAGTAAAGATCTTTTTGAGGATCCCATCATTATGTTCATTGATTCTCCTTTCTACATTCAGACTAGTGTCAACTTTTTTCTATGGGTCTTTTCAAGAGCTTTGAAGAGGAGCTTCACTGAGGAAAGACTGATCACTGAGAAAGTGATCATATTTAATAGATACCTAGATATCCTTTTGAGACTGGATGGAGTAGATTCAGATGTGAAAATAACAACTACAACAGCAAATTATTTTTACATAACTACATGGCAATGACTCCAAGGTTGGATATGAAGCAGAATTTGTCTCATGCATACTACTTCCTTCCAGAATCTGATATGGAATTGTCATAGTAGGAATGATGCAAATAGTACTTCTGTCGAGGAAATCCCAGGCACAGTCTGTGCCTCCAAGGCATATTCAGCAGCAGACTTCCCTGCTACACAGAGAAACCTTTGAGTGGCCTCCATGCTTTGCATTTACCACAGCAATAACATTGCAAGACTGATGTCAGGCAGTCAAACCAACATGGGGTCCTTAAAATGCTGGGATTTGCAGATTGAAGTCAGGGTGAGTTCTGGCTGGCTGCTAGAGAAAGAAGAATACTAAGTGCTAGAACTTGGGCTCAGCTCAGGCAGCAAAGAAACCTTGAGACTGACCACCTCAGTCTCAGTATAGACAAAGCCAGACAGCCTAAAGTCAGGTACATACTCCGACAAAGACTCCCATACTTTTAATTAAACACCAACCATTTAAGAGTGAAGACTTGAATGCTTGCAGCACACACATGGAAACCAAGAGATGATGGCCATCTCAGGGATGCACAAAACCCAGGGGAACTCAGTGACTATGCCACCAAGATAAGATAATATTAAAGCAACTCTTCAGAGAATGATTCCTCATAAAAATGCTTCTTAATTACATATGACATCTGAGAAACTGTTAAATTGCACACATTATAACACTTTAGAAAATACCAGTTCTGATGCAATTCAGCCACAAAAGGAAAAGACATGAAAATAAAGACATTAAACGATAGGTAATAAAAGATGAGGTGCATTTGCTATGGAACAATGTAAGAATACTGAAATGTAGTAATTTTAGGAGCATTATACACAAGCTGGTCAGTAAGGTGA
Source organism: Pterocles gutturalis (assembly GCF_000699245.1). NCBI lineage: Eukaryota > Metazoa > Chordata > Aves > Pterocliformes > Pteroclidae > Pterocles > Pterocles gutturalis. Next base: position 65,716 of record NW_010128697.1, on the reverse strand, counting down.
AATTACCGATCATTAGTTTCAAAACTTTCCTGAAAGAATACATTCAGCTAGCTTAATAATTGCCTCTGGGGGAAAAAAAAAATGAGAGGAAAACAACAGAACAGCTATAGGTAATGAATTTCCTTACCAGATGGCACATGGCTACAAGCCAAAAATGACACATTTTTTTTCCAGGCTAGAACCATACACTTTCTAAAGTACAGTAAAATAGTGTGAAAAGGAAAAAAAAAGTAATTGGGGAAGGTGGAAAATGAAAGGGAAAATTGGGTCAGCCCCTGGGGTTTGTTGAGAGTGGACAGATGCAAAGAAATACTTTCTGGCAAGAGAGTGTCTGGAGCTGCAAACTGTTCTCCAGTACCAGAGAATGGCAAGCCTGAAGGAGAGGCAGTTACGTTTAGTTTGGTTTGTCTTAAGAGTAGACTCTTGTTAAACTTCTTAGACTTAAGAAAGAATGTTTTACAGTATAAGCAGTGGTTGTGGCTCCTGTGCAAAAATGCAAGTTTTAAACCAAAGTCAGCCTTGCTGCACAATTATAAGTACAAGGTGACTGCAGTGCAGTTAAAAAAGAACATGAACTGTATGATTCTACCTGAAATAAGGTGACTGCTTAAGACATGAAGATAGAAAAAAGAAGTATTTGAACAGAATAAAGCAACAAAAAGCTTAGGAAAATATCAAGTGCTTAGCCCTAAATAATCTTGCATTTTATATATGTCCATTTTTAGGGAAACAAAGTCAGCATAAGCCAGAAAAAAAATCAACTCTTTCAATCTTGTTAAAGCCAGTGATAATTTTCAGTCCCCTTGTATGAACACTACGAACATAAATTAAAGAGATTAAATATCTGAGTTAAAAAGAGTATTATTATGTATGTACACAATGTACATTATCTGATAAAGACATACAGCAGCCAATATTTTTACAGCAGGCAGGTACAACAGAGATTTAACGTACCATAAAGTCTTACAAGCAAACTATGTCAGAAATCTACACCATATGCTACTATTAAAGCAAAAAAGTGGAGAGTTTTCAACCAAAACTCTGTTATATTTTTGTCACTAACTTAAGTAGGATCAAGATTTTACTCGAAAGGTTTAAAATGGAATGTCCCTAAACCTACATTTATACAGCTTGATAGTAATTTTATTCAAGTATATGAGCACAGACACAGCAAGGCAATTCGATTGAGAAATTATGTTCTTTTATAAGGGAGTAAAATTCTGAAGGACTTACTGCAATTTCAGTATTTACTTCATGTTTGCTGAACCTGTAAACAACAACATATGCAGAAACTCCTGCCACACAGAAAATCCGGCTTTCAGGACACCAGTACATCATCTGAACAGCAAAAGGATCTTCTTCCACAATCTCAGCTGTTGCTTTCCCTTCTCCCAGTTTCTGTTTTTCAAAGACCTTGGATGTTTTTAATTTGTACAACATCTGTAGAGTAACTGGAATATATTAAGACATATTAAAAATACTAACATTAAGCAAATAACTTATAAAACTCATCAGTTCCCATTTTCTTTTCAGTTGTGACATAACAAAGAATCTTATGAAGGCCCAGAGGAGAAGAAGGCCAGGCTGGATGAGGCTTTGAGCAACCTGGTCTAGTGGAGGGTGTCCCTGCCCATGGCAGGGGGGGTTGGAGCTTGATGATCTTTGAGGTCCCTTCCAACCCAAACCATTCTATGACTCTATGATCTAAGCTTTTACAGCTTAAGAAAGAATCCTGTTGCAGCATGTATGTACTGATTAGTGTTTTATGTTTATATTCCCTATGAAAAGTTTTTGCTATCCTCATTCCTGCCAAGATTATAGAAGAAATGACTAGCACACTGATTCCTGTGCAATATATATGCTAAATGCTTTGGGGTCTTGCAACAGGTTGTACTGTTTCACTCTAATGTCTGTATTTGCACATTCTTTTCAAGAGCATAAATATGTAATGAAATATGCACAAGACAAGGTCTAATGCCTCACACTGCTTCTCTAAATAAAAGTCATTATCCTATCTTTGTTCATATTAAAGCTCTCTCAGACTTTTGTCTTTGCAGATAAACTCCTTTTGACCTCATCAGAATTTTTTTTTTTTTTTTTGGTGTCACCATAACTTGGAAATGCTGGAAGATATAAACTCTAAGCAGCATGTATCTGTTTTTCCTCCATTTCCAAATAGAAAAGTTATACAATAAAAAAAACAACTCCTAGTCATGTTCACCTGACATGCCTATGTAAAATTCCTGTGTGAAATCAAGCTTTGGAAATCCTGATTTTCTCCTTGTCCATCCCGATGAGTGAAAATACTTGGTATTAGGCAAAAAAGAGAACTACCCGACAAAGTCATCAGGTTTAGCTGACTTTAAAATCTTGTAAACATTCCCTGTATTTGTCTGGAAATGGTAGCAGTATGAACCATTACAATTCTGCTGCACAATGCAGAAGTAGTGGGTAGTTTAAGTATCTCATACTCTGTGTTCTTGGTTACCTTTACAGACGGGTTATTAGGGTTAAATTAAATCTCGCTATGCCTAACATTTTATGCAGAAGTTTCTTTCACACTCTCTTCTCTTTAAGAGACTGATACCTCATAAAAGAGGTATTCTTCCCAGACTTCCCTGGACCACAGAAGACAGAATGCAAGGCAACTCTGCTGCAACTTTTGTGAAACACAGAATATTTGAACCAGAATATTTTAGCTTTCAACCAAAATGCATGTATATTTTCAATAAACATATTTTACTAATAAGTAACGTATGTATTTTCTGTAGGGGAGAAAGCTGGGGTTTGCTATGTGTAGTTATAGCTAGAAAGTATGGAACAAGTATTTTCTGAAGATTTTTCCTGCTAGGATGAATGGAAATGCTTCCATTATTTCCTGGAACTTGAGTGTGGACAAGGAAACTTTTAGGTCTTCTCCACCCTCACCAGACTAGACGTGTTAAGACGCATTATTTCATTTTAATATTTATTTTTACTGAGTTGTAAAAAAGTCTATATTGTACTCAGAATAGAAGAGACAGGACAACTGGAACTGAATATTACATGGAATCGAGCCCACTCTTTTATACACACAGCAAGATTATGCCCTAGGGATTTTTTACCAACACTTCATCTTTCACAGGTTTTGGTATGTTGGACCTGGAATTTTTATTCCACTTACAGACTTTCACTCTTTTCTGTCTAATGTATCTCATTAGCCGTGTTTTTTTTTTTTTCCCCTAAATTAATAAAAACTCACTTAATTTCACCTCATTATTCCTAATTATATCATCCCAGTTATTACAACTCATACTGTCAAATATCATGTTATATATGTGTGTGAGTGTGATCTGTCAGCATTATATAAAAGTGAACTTTATGAACTTACTGGCAGAAGCATCCCAAAACTTTACTGATCCATCTGCATGGCTTAAAAAAAAAATAAATTAAATGTGTTAAAAAAAGATGCAATTCTAAAACATCATCTACTTTCAGTTTGTGACAAATATAAGCAGAAAACTGCATTTTTCTCATGTGGTAACTCTCCAGACCTTACTGACAATATATAATGATATATATACTAACTATATGAAAATATTTTGTTATTAGTTTGATTAGGTTAATAAAATCCCTTTTCATGCACTTCCTACAGAGAACCAAGCTCCCAATGAATTTTTAGATTGCAACAGCAAGAAATTAGCTCCCACACTAATGACAAGTTTCAGTTTCAGCATCTTTGGCTTTACAGTGGGCCAGCGTCAAGCCTGTGCGCTCTAAAAATGCCATGTATAACAAACTTTGAAAAGACAGAGGGTGACTTCATTTTGCTTAATACCCTACAGCTGTGTTCTTTCTAGTAACATAAAATCATCCCTGAAGTAAAGCTGGAGGAAGGAAATATTTCTGTTTAAAATTAGAATAAACCTTTCATCACCTTATTGGTACTATTGCATACATCATAACCTTATTTTTCAAAACAGGTGTTAAGTATCATTGATAATAACAGTTTATCAAATATATTGCTGCCTTCAGCATGGCTGAGAGCAGAGGGCAACACAGAGTGCATCACAGCTGAATAGCTTCTGTTTCACGGCATGGCCCCTTGAAAATCCCCCAGGCACTGCTCATGGGGCTTCTACTGCCATATCAGCCTTTCTATGCCTTTTTGCTATGGGGCTGTCTCTGCACTCACATTGGGAAATTCATGTCAGTGCACTTCACCCTCACTGATGCTGGGGTATGAAAATGAATTCCCAAACCATCCCCAGATACAAAGTCTCCAGAAGGCCAAAGGACAACAGCTATAGAAGAACAGCTGCTCCCCTTTTCAATGCTATTCTCTACGCCCCTCAAGGCCAAAATATTATCTTGCAATGGATTCTCTTTTCCAAAGAGCCCAACATCACAAGTGTATAGACTTGCTGTCTAACACTGGTGCCTCAAATGGTAATTCTTAATGGTAGTTCATGTCCAAGTACAACGTTCTCTTTTCTACAGAAAACGGGAATTTCTGTGATGCCTCTGCACAAGGGAAAAAACTAGGTACCTCAAACAAAGAGACCAGGATATGCATACTCTGTGAAGGGTCAACTCTTATCTATAGCTAACCCACAATCAAAAGCTGTAGACACCGACATTTTAAAAGTACCAATCCTCAGTTTGATTCTCACCCTGTAATAATGATTTCGGGATATGTCTGAGCTCCAAGGTTCCATGCTCCACCACTGATAGGCCACTCCTAAACAAACAACAAGAGTACGGACATCACAACTGATTCTGATGAATCTTGCTCAGTTAATTTTTAAAATCAAGAGCAGACAACATCTTCTTCCAAAAAGCAATACAACTCATAAAAGGAACAAAAATATGTAGCATTCAAAGCTTTTAAAGCTTATAAACATTTTTATATTATCAATTAAGGCTTTTGAAACTTAATAACATTTTAATGTTATCAATTAAAGTCGTGTGTTTTTAAAATATATCTGCACATCTAACACTCAACAATCCAAAACAGGAACTAGAGGAACAAGTAACAAACAGTTCTTCTACTCTTTTCAGACTGCTTGGCTCTTGGAGTTTCTATAGGACACTGAATAGACTGAGAATCTATTTTGAGGATGAAGACTACTGAAGATGCTGGCCCAGAAACAAGTATCTGAGCATGATGCCACAAGATATGAGAAAAGTGAATGCAACTTTTACAGAACATAAGAAATCATCATCTCTTCTCTGCCTTTTTTTTACTATTGGCAAGACTCCCATTCTCTTCCTTGGTCTACGCTGGTAGAGCGAAATGCTGGTCTGTGCCTAGAGCTTGAGATGTATGCATACAGCACACAGGATGTGGAAGATGACACGTGCAGACTGGATGAGGATGTGTGTAGAGCATGTGTGTATGGAAAAAAACTGGGAGCACAAACTGGTTATGTGGATACAGGCAGTGGGTGGCAAATGAATGGCTATCTAGATTCAGAGTGTGTATTTATTTGTATGCACACAAATAAAGCAAGTGGACAAGAGAGTGTGCAATGAATACAGGTAGGTGGTGAAAAGTTTGGAAACTATGTATGTGAGGTAAAGACAGATAAGTAGATGAATTCTGAAAGTACTTTTCTGAAGTACTTTGCTGAATCGAGATCCAAAAGAAGTAGATAGGGCTCAGCTCATGGAAAACAAGGCATTTCCAAGCAGAAAAATTCTGTTAATATGAACAGAAAACTGATGATGCCGGATTTGTTTACTCAATGTCTTTTCTATTTATTTCTTATGATAAATTAGTTCTAGTCAAAACATAAACTGATTAATGTTTGAAATTTATAAAATAATTGCATTTCCTCTTTTTATTTCTGCAGCTTGTCCTATTTCTAAAACCATTATGTTAAGACTTTGGTAGCTACGTAAAATAATTATTGATATCGCTATTTAATAAAAATTTCACAGACATGCTGTCAACTCTCAACTTTCACTGAAGCTCTTCTGCTAACTTATTTCAGTTGTAATGTTTTCTTTGTTAGATATAACATGTCTGTATAAATTTGAGTTGTACACTGACGGCTTTCCTTTAACTCAGTCTGATTTGGCGTAACTCCAGCAGCCTAATGATTAAGTCTTGTATAATGGTCATTAATGGTTGTGCTGAAGTGATGGTGTTTGAGGGACAAATACCAGGTTGAAGGCACGCTGCTAAGATGCTGGTTGGGCCAACTTGAAAGTGATTATTAAAGAAGTAAAATGAAAATAATTTGGTAAGATGTTACAAAAACATAGGTTTTACATCTACTTTCTTTTTTTAAAAAAAATATTGGTTTTATTTACCTTATTGCTGTATCCTTGTTTTTTATGTTTTGCTCCTACAGAATAGAGTACAGGAATCAAATCTGGAGGACAGTCCGCAAAATATTCTGTGCAGGTAACAGGTGACTCATGAATGTCAATAGGATATGGATTTTCAAAGATTGGAAAACTAGTTAAGGAAGACAATTTATTAGAAGCGCTGTAACACACTGAGCCATAGAAGAACATATTCTTATATTAAAGTGTATAACAGAACCTGAGTAAAATCATTATTAATAAAGTATATTTTTCCTTATTTATTCAAACATTTGTGTTGTTTTTAATGTCAATAACAATGTGTAGTTACTCAAATAAAGATAAAAAAATCATCCCACTGCTGTGACAAGAATGCTCTTGCAAGGTAAATACTCATTCATGTGAATAGTTCCTAAGGCTAATAGGACTACTTCTGTGAATGAGGATTAGGAACTAGTTTTCCCAATATCTCCGAATCTTACTTATGCAGAGGTTACACTTTCCCCAGAAGCTTCAGGTTCATGGATATGAGATATATTATGACCTAAGAACTACTTTTACAGCTGTGGATTTTATATTGAACAGGTTAGCTTATTGGGTTGGTAGATTACTGATTCTCCAATGAACAATTGCAATAACAGATGAAGTAGGTCTCAGTTTATTTCTCACTTCCATCGGTTTGGATGGTATGATAAGAAGGAAGGCCTCAGTTCTGGCAGATTACACAATATTATTCACAATTCAAAAATATAGGAAATTTGGTTCTAATTTCAGTTCATTTTATGTTGCTGAGATGTTTTGAATTATTCTTGAAAGTAAGTGAGATCACAATATGATTTACTTAAAATGTTTCAAGACATTAAGGGCAAAATCTGCTCCTAGTCATACATGGATGTGGATGTACATTACTGCTACTGTTGGAGGCAGAACAAAATAAATAAGAATTGGATTCTGCATTACTCTTTGATACGAACATTGATTCTGAGGTGAAAGAACTATCTGCCATTTAAACCAGCAACGAATAATGAAATAATCCCATAATCTACTATAAAACAATGCCATTATTTATTAAGATACTTGAGTAAATACTTAAGTGGTAGTCCCTGTGGAGTCTAGTGAAGTTAGGCATGCACATATAGCTGAATCTGGTTTCCAAAGCATACATTCAGGTCATAATTCAGCATGTGACCAAGTATTACTTAACTTCATTGTTGAGAGAATGTTTGAGGGCTATGCTGAAGGGATCACAGATTTAGATTTATTCCTGAGCTTAAGAAAAAAGATTGTCATAAGTTTCTGTTGATTAGCAGATCTTAGCTCTTAAAGTAGAGGTAAACACATAGAGTCAATTATTACCATGAGTGAATGATTTTGGACAGAAAAACGACATTGCATGATAACATTAGTATTTTTATCATCTTTGCTGGACAGTTAAGATATATAAATAACTTCATATAAGATTTCATACTTACTTGCTTTGTGTCAGGTCAACAACAATGAGATCTTTTTCCAAAAGCACAACTACAGCATAGGGTTCTTGAAATTCTGTAAGCAAGGAATCAAGTATAAAAGACATGGAGTTCTCCTATTAGTAATTTTAAACAAGTAAGTCATATTTACGTTCTCCAAAACATCCACCGGATACTAAACAAAAGTTTTCAGGTACAAATCCTAGAGATATCCACAAACTAGACATATCTGTGAACTAGGGCCAGACAGGAACTGAGGAATGACTTTTGGGCAGTATTGCTGACAAACACACATAGCAGAAATAGAATTGGCATACTATAGCAGGCCAGAATTATGGTGTATTGAAAGTAAAGAAACAGAATATGAATAAATTGTACGTATTACTGCATTGCTGAATCCAGCTATTACACAGGAAATGTATTTTTTTGCTCTCCAGTAGTAATAATTCTACTGTGTACAAGTATTCTTCAAAAACAAATTGTGAACAGCTGGTCCAGGCCACTTGACGATACACAATGCCCTCATTTCCAAAGTGGTTCCAAAGGAATATTCCAAAGAAATACTGTAAGTCTGTTGTGTTCAATTCAGATACTACGGTCCTTTCTCCCATACACTCTTTAGGAGACTATATAGTTTGGTTTTTCATGTAATGCTTTTTTTGTTTATCAAAAAGAAACAATTAAAATGACAAATAAATGCTTCCCTTGATGCATAGGGTGCACTAGTTTACATAGAATAAAAGTTATTTCAAAAAATATAAATGTGAAAATACGACTCTTTTTTCAACAGCAGAAAACCATTCCAGTATGTACAAGCTCAGAGGGTACTCTTCAGCTGGCTGATGTCAAAAGGCTGAGTAAATTGACAGCAACTGATTTACCTTCCTTTCAGGCCAGCTATGAGAGCACATTATTTATGGCCTGTTTTTATACAAAGCTATGAATAACACAGGTTAAATAAAAATTTTTAAATATTAGTGTGTGAGCAGGGTAAGGAGCTACAAAATCTCAGTACTGGGAAGTGTCACTGTGTTTGCCATAGTTAAATGAAGGCCCAAACTAATTTTGACTACTGAAAATTAAATTTTTGCACGACATTGAAACAAATGTACACTTTATCTTTACAAAGTGTTTTTAATTCATATTTGATTTAGCTATGTGTGTAAGATTTATTTTACTTTTCTGCTTGAGGGCTTAAAACACTGAACTGAGTTTATTTTTGACTTAAGAGATTTTCTTAATTTACTTTCTGGAGTTTTCTGTGAATGTACTTCAGAATTTGGCAGCCCTACAATATGCAGCAAAACACTTTCAACAGTTTAATTCAGGCTGAAGTGTAAGAACATTTTTGCAGATAAGTGACAGATTAATCTTCAATAATTTATCAATCTGTAGATTTTCAGCCTCATAAAAATGATAGAAATATATGGACATATGTTTGACTAATAGCAATATTTCCTCACACTAGCCAATGCGCTTCAAGATTATATATGGAGATTTATGCATGCTGTATTGTCCACTCATTACTTGCTTCCTATATTGAGACTGCAAACAAGTTTGAGTTCCTTTCAGTGATGTGGTTTGCTTAAGATGGAGACAACAGTGAGAATGGAAGTCCCTGGAATGGAAGTAAGGTATGAGAGAAGATCTCTCTGTTTCTATTTTCCATAACTGTGTTTTGCTTAATAAACTCACCATTTGGATATGGGGTTTCACAAAGAGTTAAAAAATCAACTATAGGGTGATCCATTTCAAGAACTGTAATTGCTTTCCCATGCATGATTGTTAAACTTGGTCTTCGACAAGCCTTATCATATGACAATCCACCAGAAAATATCACAAATGGTTCACTGCATTTAAAAAAAACAACATAGTAATTATAAGTGTACATAGCACATACAAATTTACATTATAGGTTTAGTACCTTTAAACAATAATAAGTAGCTTTACAAAAAAAAGAGGGAAAGATTCTAAAAGGACTTTAACACAGAAATGTAAGATTAAAAACATACCTGTTTTTACAGGTCTTGTACTCTACTTTAAGAATAGGTTTACAAGATTCAGGTTTTTTTCCATCTCTCTGAATTTTTCCTAAGGAAAGAAAGAAGATGAAAACTGTACCAAAACATCTTGATAAGAGAACTATCAAACTAAAACATACACATTGAAGCAACTGTATAAGCAATAAGAGAATGGAATTTTAAAGCTACCGAAGATGATGCATATTAGCTCCGATTTCCGTAAAATATGCATTTGTCTAAATTAATTACATTTATCACGGCTTATGTTTTTGCTGCCACATACATCTAAAGGACGATAGACCACACTTCAAAGATGTCTAAAAACCACGCAGATTACTGAGAAGGCTGACACTTCACTAATAATTAATAAATTTGACCAAATGTATACCTTTTTTCTGAACACATTATGACCATAAACAGCTTATTCTTTTCCTGAATCATTCTTGGATTGTTTCAATTCCTTTTGTTGACAAAATGTTACACGCTCTGGAGTGTAACCAGTTGAGTGATAAAATTAAATTAAGCGTACAAATGAAATTCATGGGTTCTTGGTTAATTATGGCTCAGCACTTTCTTCCAGTCAGAGAAAAGTCACTAGTAAACCAAAAAAACCCAACATTTTTGATTTTTTTTTTTTTAACTTTGGAAAGTCTATGCTTTCAACAACAACCTGATTAGAGGATATATTGTAGATGAAGCTGGACTGTTCTCAGAGGTGCACAGTGACATGACAGGAGGCAAAAGACTCAAGTTGTGGCATGGCAAATTCTGGTTAGATATTAGCAAAAAAATCCACAGGATGAGGGTCATTAAATACCGGAAGATGTTGCCCAAAGAGGTTGTGCAATTTGTCACTGGAAGTGTTCAAGTGTCCAGTGTGGACTGGAGGCTGTCCTGAGCTAACTGATCTAATCAGGCCTGTTTTGAGCTGGGGCTTAGACCAGATGACCTCTGAGAGGTCCCTTCTGACATAAAGTACAATTCTATGACTAAAAATGCTAAAATACAAGGAATTAGGAAATTTAAGGAAATGCTAAAACTTTTCTGGGCTACATAGATCTTGCTTTCCCTTTCTTCCTCCCTCTTCACCCAGTTAGTAATGTATTGATTTGCAATACAGTTAATACCTTTTTACCTTGTTTATAGGAAGTAATGGCTTATAAAGTCCCAGCCATAAAAGACAGAGCCATTTCTAAATATGGCTCCTTTAAATTCTTCATTGCAATGACTTGGAAAGCCTTGTACCATCTCTATAAAAAGCAATGCAGTGCCTTGTACAAGATGTATTGCTTCTTGTGAAAACTGCACATACGAGCACGTAAGTACAAAATATAAAAGAAACAAATCTGAAAATCCCATAGCCTGAGGGCATCAAAGATCTGCAGTAGACTGTTAAGATGAATTGGATAAAAGGTGGCATTAGAGCAGTATTACCCAGTAAGAGGTATTTATGACATAAATTAAAAAAATTTTTGATAAAATCACTCTCTGATTTTTATAATATTTTGCAGCTACTTTGCAGATTAAAATAGTTATTCAAGAAGCAACTCTGGATCTGGGCTACAATAAAAAATGAAATAAACATAGATATTAGCAAACAGCATGGAGAATATTGTATTGCTTCTTAGTTATACATTTTAACTACCAAAATTACCATGTGGAATTGTCGTCTGGAATGGTCTGTTAGGACTTTTCAGATTCCATAGGGTCAAGCTGCCATCAGAGTGACTGCACATGAACTGTTTCCCTTCATGATGCCAAGCAACAGAATGAATAGCCTACAAAAATGAAAGAAGAACTTGAGACTGAAATGGAATACAATGTTTACACTAATGATATTTTATTTTATAACTTTGGATTGTATTAATCTAATGGTATAGCAACAGTTGGATGGTTCTTGTTTGTGTAAGTCCCTTATCAGCACTTTTTAGTAACCAATGTCTGCCACAGACTGTTGGTCAAGCAAAACAATTCATTATAAATGCTAACAGAACACAAGAATGTACGAAAGCTTGTACTGAATCAGACCAGAATGTAAGGAAAAGTGTACTAAAGTAAAAGGGTAAAAGGTAAGATATAAGACCAAGGGACATACAGTGCAATCATAATACGTCTGATAGCTCTCCTTAGAAGTATTTCATCTGGCAGACATACAGGGAACTCTGTGTAACAAGTTTTACAGGTAACATACAACACATTCAGCCTTCTCCAGAGGACTGCTTAGGAAAAGTAGAAACAGTATTCTGTTCTTGAATAATTTTTTCCCCCCCACATATAATTTTCAGAGGAAGTACATAGGCATCTGTGATGTTTAATATAAAACCAAAACCACTGAAGATACAAGGATTGTTTAATTGATACAGGAAATTAACAAAACAATGATGTAAGACACTTTTGGAACGGATAGCGATTCAGCGAAGAGGAATATCGCACTCCTATGCACACAATGCACGTACCACGTGATGAATGTTGTATATGTCAAAAAGCAACACTTCAAAAATTAACGGACCATTCGTAGTATTTGGTGCATAATTAATGGAACTGACTGAAAATATCCATAATTACATCAAACTAGCTGAAAGGATAATTTCCACTGGAATGTGCTGGAAACTAACAAAAGCCATTTTCTGACAAAACAAAGTGTTGCTTCGTTGTTTACCACGCTTTCTCACACACTCCCCTCAGAAGTACAAACTCGCAGAATTTTCCCTTGAGTCCATTTCCCTTCCAGAAATGTTAGCTGCCAAGTAGCAAAAAACACAATATGCTTTTATGTAAATGTAAATAAGGGAGACCTATTTTTTAATGCAGTTTAATAAATTTAGATTTTTGCGACCCATGAAGTGTTAAGGCCTTGCATGCACTTAAAATTGCATATGGCCCTTTGCCTGATTTATTCAAATTACTTTAAAATCATGCCTGGATATTCATAAGTCAGCATTGGAGATTGTTCATGTCAGTTTTGCTTAAGCTGACAAGAAATAAACCTAAGCTACTGTCACTATTCAGAACTCCTTGTTGGTCTTCCTCTTTCAATAAGCATATTGAGTGTTATGGTTGGTAACGGCTCATGGTGTGGAAGGAGTACCAGAAGAAACCAACAAAAAGGCTGTGGCCCTCTCCCTAAACTTAGCTCCTGAGGCTGGACAGCATATCCACAAATGAGCATTTGCATGAAGATTACCCAGATGTTTTATCAGGAATCTGACATGCCTTGTATACGAATACTTTGCTAATACACCAGTAAGCTGGTCATGCCAATAAAGACTCAACAAACAGAGCTGAACAAAGTGAACTCCAGCCATTTATCTTTGAGTCACATAATGGGTATCACTCAAACTTCTACCTACCAGAGAGGAGTGTCATGCAATTCCTCTTAAAGACCCAGAAGATATCAAACTATAACTGAAGCAACAAAAGACAACACAGAAAGATGGTTCATACAGAGCCCATTGCCCTCAGGTAGTAAGAACCTTAGATCTGGGGCGAGCACTGCTTCACTTTCACTGCAGGCATGCCTATCCTCGTGCAAATTAATTCTGACATGAGCTCATTCATGCCAAATTTGAATCTGCTTGAGATGTGTTATCACATATAGAAACATTTCACATGGTTACAGTCGGTAACTGTGTCTGAGCAAGAGCTAGTAACTAGCAGCTGAAGACTGTGGCAAGCTGCTTGTTAAACTGCCTCTCAGCTGCTAGGTGCCACCTGCCAGCATAAACCTCCTGTTAAGTGGAGCTGAGGAGGAATGCTCCTGTCACAGACAGCTGGCATAGCAGCAACTCAAACTCACCTGTTAGACTTTGCCCCAAAACAGACAAGAAATACTTGGAATTGCTTTCAGAGGTCTCAGGTGGGAGTCACGGTGAATACTCAAAGGTCCTACTGAATATGTCCCTAATTTTCTCCCTGCTAGAATATGTCTAGCATTCTGATCAACTTCTTTAGCATCCATACAAAAAAAGAGCAGTTATTTGCATAGAACAAGAATTCATCATGGTGGGTGACTCGTGTGAATGTTCACATAGTGTATGCACATAAAGCATATCACTCCAGATTTGGTATGTTTCTCCTTCTGCAATACCCACAGCGGCTGCGCACATATTCCATCTTCTCCCATAGTCAGCATGTACTCAAACTAAGCATGCCCAACACCATTCCAGCTCCTAGGACCATATTTTGAACAAGCACCATACTCATCCTACTGCTTGAATCTCAAGAATCCTTTGTGTTAGTAGTACCACAGGACCCTTACAGCAAGGGCCACATCTGCTTTGATATTTCCGTAAAGGCATAGTGCTGGATAAAGGTAGGGAGATGTCATCAGGGAAATGTCTCTGTGAACTCAGCAGCTTCTTTTTGAATGATGACGAATTTCTAATGAAAGATGATGACTATGCTTCAGGAAGCTCTGAATGTGTGTTGACACAACCTGACAAACTTTTAAACAGCCTGTATACGAAGACTGCTGGTTTTTTGGGTCTCCCAACTATCAACAATAACTTGAGAATCCTTTGAAAGATCTGTCTTGCTTATGTGCTCTCTTTTTATACTAATTGAGGGAAATAAACTTTTGAAGGCATTTATAAAAAGGCTTGCAAGGAAAGCCTTTTACAGACAGCATCCTATAGGAGCATTGATTGAAAGGGCCTGAATATCTCATACATATTGCCACTGAGAAGATGCCAATCGTAATCACACAAAGAAACAAATTTGCAGCTGACATCTTGAAGAGCAGACACGAGACTCTTCAGCAGCAGGTTCAAGCTCCACTCTTGCAGCAGGTGTTCCATGAGGGAGAACAATTCAGTCTCTTGAGAAACTTTGACACAGTAGAGAAGAAAACATGGGAACTCCTTGAATCAGGAGTTGATGAACCGAGGCAGCCTCTAACTGGTCATCAGCAGGACTAAAGAGACAGGACTACTTTTACCTTCAGTGAGTAAACTGTGACTATCAGGGAGAAGCTTTAAAGGGAAGACATAGGTTTACAAGAACATCAAGCAGAGAGGTTCCAGATAACGCAGCTTGCATGGCCTTTTCTATCCCTGGTGAGAATGCCTCTCATTTGAAATGAGCAGATGTGTTTTATCTATGAAACGTCCCAGCCTTCAAGACATGAAGTATAGCATGATGAAGGTGGAGTAAGGAATGCAGCTGTAAATGTAAATTGTAAATTGCAGGTCTGTGAATAGAGGGCAGAGTCTTCAGCTTCACCATTTATATAAGATATTGGGTTTTCTCAGTGAACTGTTTATTCTAGGAGCAATGTGTCCATGACATTTATCTGGATGGCAAGGAAAATGAAAGGGCATACTTCTGCAAGTACTGGACAGATCCTGCCAACATTATAGCAAACAATACACCTCCCTGTCATAAGATTACCGATATTCTGAAGAGATGTTTGCAACATACATCTCATATCCATGTCTGCAAGTCTCATGTGATGTGAAGCATTTCACTGGTATGACAACACCACTCAGCCTAGAAAGGATAGGCAAGCTTCACAGTGGTGATGTCCAAGTGGACTGAGAACCGTTATCTCTTAATGATCCCTTTGTTAGGCAACTGCTCAAGTGTGCAAATACAGAGGACCTATTCCATTTGAGCTCTGTGTCAACTGCTTTTAAGATCTCAATTAAAAAACAGCACTCAACACAGTGAAAAAAAATAAAATGGAAGACACCTTTGAATAAGGGCAATTTCTGATACTAAACAGAAGCATCTGCTCCACTGATAAGCCAGAAAAGATCATGCCATCCGACAGTCGTTGCAGATGCCCAGAGAGGAAGTGGTGAGTTACATGAAATTTGCAGTTCTTTCACCATCAAATAAGGTGACTACATTAGTTTCAAAACTGGTGCTAAAGCAAGCATAGGAAAAGAAAAATTAGGCTGGATTAATCTCATTCAGACACCATTCAAAGAGGCACTTTGGTGTTCAACAAAGATAGAGACCATTTAAAGCAATTTAACCGAGACCTCACAGGTACCTTGAAATTGCAACTGGCTAGCTCAGTGCCAGAACAATGATACCAAAAGATTGGTCAGATGTCACGGGGCACGGAGGCCTTGCATCAGCGCACGTGGAAAGGTGAAGGGGAGCAGGAACAATGTTTTCTGGACTGTGATCTTCCGTGACCAATCTGCATGAAGAGGCTTAGGTTTTAAAACTTGGATTGGTGCCATATACCAAGTGGCACATGTTGAACTAATAATTTGTGACTCACAAAAGCTATATAACCCAGGATTTAAAAAAGAACCCTTTTTAGGGGCTTCCTAGGGGATTCCCAGCAGATCTGGAATATTATCAATCTGGAGCCTGAATGTCTGGAATAAATGGCTAGTCACACAAGCCTTATAAGACAAAAGAAGAATCTTGCAACTATGTCAGTAGACGATAGGAAGACATCACAAATTGCATAAAGTAGAATAATGACACAGCAAGTAACCACTGAGGAGGAAAGCACAACTCAGAAAAAGGTCAAAAAAAGATCCTGAGGACAGTACTGAAAAATGTGGAACAACTAAATTGTGTAAGAAATTTTCAACACCCAACCACTGTCTCACCAAGCAAATAAAAATAATGGAAACAGTGTCATGAAGATCTTGTTTCATGTAGTCTCATTCTGAGCACAAGAGAGGACAGCGAGTGAACACACTCCCTCCAGGATAGCTGTAAAAGGAAAAAGTTGGCCAGCCTGAAGTAATAGAACGGGTGCAACTACACAAGTGTATGCACAGGCAGACTGTCACTTTACAGACTATTTCGGGGGCATGTCTTGAGACTCAGCTGCTGGCCTGGTTAAACTTGGAATTAGTCTGGATGCTCAGAATCTTATCCTTGAAGGTCAGTGTAGTGTGTCTGTGAAAACAGGCCTGAAAGAGTGCAGGATTCAGATATATTCAGATTAATTTTAGAGTGAAAATAAACATGTACTCCTTACATGTAATAAGGTGGCAAGAAAAGAAGGAAAGAGAACTATAGGAAACCTTGATCATATTAAAGAAAATGTCCTTTTCTACCTTCAGTTGTAGCTGCATTCACATTCATCCACAGAGAATTTTACAGAAGGGCTTGCAGAACATGTATGTTTTTCCCTAAGGCTAGTCCTAAAACCATAATTACTAGGAATATAACTATTTTTGAAACAACCTGTTTATTGATACAAGAACCGCATCTGTGTTTATAAATGGCAAAAGACAGCTTCCTGATAAAACTACGAGAATACAGTTTTGAAAACCTTTTAATCAGATCTTGAGTACTAGGTAATACCAATAGTCCTACAAAATAGTTTCTCTTGCATTATAATCAATGCTCTAGTAATAGTCAGTAAAGATAATCACATAATTCCTAATGTAGCTAGATCTCAGGTCATCTCACTACTACACTCTGTTCAACTGAGGATCCTTACACAGAAGCTGATGGACTTGCGAAAATCAAGGGGAAGAGGTTCTGTGTTGTAGTACACTCACAAGAACCTAATGCATTAGAACTAGAGTTTTCAGGTTTTGATTTCTATTGTCAATAACTTGTTCAAAAGCATAGCACAAACAGTATTTCCAGAACAAGCAATGCCTTAATATAAAATATCTGTCTGCTTGATAAGACATACAACAAACTGCTGAATACAGTTTTTCTGAATTAAAGGAAACTGCTTACCTCATCATAATAAGCTCTCAAATCAGCTCTTTTAGATCGTAAGTCCCAGAGTACTACAGTCCCATTTTCATAGCCTATCAATAGCTGGAGAAGGGAAACAAACACAATTATACTTTCAGATTCAAAAGGTATATACAACTATTGCAGAACTTAATGGTTTTAAGAGATTTTTAAAAAAATAAATAAGCACTGTAAAAAGAAATGCCAAACTGATAGGTAAGATTGTAGTTTGCACTACACATAATACCCTGCTTTCAAATTATCTTTCAGCATAAACTACTTCTCATTACCGACAATTTAAGTTCTAATATGGAAGAAAAAATATACTTTATACCCCTTTGTTTGTTTGGTTGGGGTTTTTTGTGAGATTATGCACCTGGACAGTCTTCACAATTGTATATCTGATGAGAAATCACAACTGTGGTATGTTCCTCTCAGCTCTTAATTTCCTTGCCCCTGGTTGGAGGGAAAACTGTTTGACATGTAAGAGATCACTTAAATAACTTAAAACCAGAGTCACTGGATTAAACTCTCATTCAGCGACATATATTCCTTGAATTTCTGCTTTCTACTGGCTTAAAACATTTTGAAGAACTCACCTTGCAGAGAATGAATTGCTTGCTTTCCTAGAAATTGAAAAAAATTTAACTGGCATGCCAGCTTTTACTTCTTCTAGAACTAGTATGTCATATCATCATGCACACCTGAGAAATACCAGCAAAGAAGATTTGTCAAAAGATGAAAGAGAAGAAAAATGATGCTCAGGAGAAAAATGAGAATGAACACAGTCCTTTCTCCTTGTCTCTATTGAAAAGAACTGAATAATTGAGCTGGCACTGTACTCAGTACTCTTCCTTTGAACACAATTAATTTCAGATCTTATGGAAGATGTGAAGTCTGGCCTACTTAGGTGTCCTGGAAATTGCTTCCCATAGAGCCCATCTTGCTAGGAATCTGTCCTGGACATGAAGACCAGGAATGACCAAACTGGAAGACTCACACATTTCTGCTATGGAATATTTCATACAACTGGCAGTGGTAACTGCAGTTGTTCTTTGTCCATAAACATATGGACCAGAGCATGCAGGCAAGAATTTACAGTTTCTATATTAAGAATTTGAGCAGAAGAATGATGAGACTATCTCTTAGACTGTGAGACCTTACCAGCATCTTTGCTATCTTTATCTTGCCTAAGTCATAAAAATGAAACTTGGCTGGACTGCTAAACAAAACATCACTTTGTTTCCAAGTTAAACTTAATTGATACATCAATACTGCTATAAAAGAGTCTGGGAATACTCTCAGTCCTACTACACATGATTCTTTATTGCTAGGAGAATATTCATTATGTGGAGATGTATTGTCTAATCTGGGGATGATTTACAGTTAAGATACCTAATACCTGAATATGAAAAATACTTGTTTGGTTAAGTGTTCTGTTCCTGAAAAAAAATCCAAACTGTCCTGGAGAAATTCCAGAATATTTATCATTTTTGCTCTGGACAAGTCTGTGGGATTCTGTGGCAGAGTAAATGTGAGAAGACATCCTGTCCAGAAAGCATGCAGCTAACTGGATAGCACTTGTGTCAAGATGCCATGTGGTATTGTGAGATAATACACTGCCATTGAGACAGTGAACAAAGAGTCTTCCTACGACTGCTTTTGCTGTTGGTGTGGTGACCCTAAATGTAAAACAATTGTATATTCAGGAATTAGTGATGCACACAGCAGTTACCCTGAGTGGGTGCAGGCCTGTGCTAGGTAGTGCTGCACATAGCACTTTGCTTTCAGGCTTGTGTTGTGCTGCACATATTCCTTGGCCACAAGATAAACTTAGCTGGCTGATTGTAAAGCAGCAGCCTGTAGGCAGCTCCCACCTGTAAGGGCAATTACAGCACCTTTGTGACCTTGTCTTTATCTTAACGCAATGCAGTATGTTCTCATGTGAACGTGCTTTTGCTTGACAGTAGAAATGAATAGACTTTTTTTAAAATAAATCTTTTGAGTTCTCTAAAGACCAAAATGTTGGCAAACCTCTTCGCAGAGGGGACCAGCATAGTGTGCTGTGCCCTTATTGGAGATCCATCCAATGCTGCACAACTTGGGGTTCCCACTATGTGAATGAATGTAAGATTATCTTCTTTTTCCTTTTTGTATTAACTCCAATAAATGGTATCTTAATCGATAGGTTATGGAGTCTGAGTGCCTTCCTTACTGTCATCATCACAAGCACTCACATCAGTGCATTACAGCTGGATACCAAACCTGTTGAGTTCAGTTCATATCTACCAGCGTTCTTTCCACCTCAGCTTTTGTACAAATACATTTAGGAAACTGAAGGAATAGAAAAGCATTTAGTATGTGATCCTGTTTCATAATAAGCCTTTCACCCTGGTGAAGCAGGCTTGTCTTTTGATTTTTATGGCTCTCTTTTGCAAAGATATCATGCTCCAGGTAATTACTACAAGGTTAAACACCTCCTATCAGAGAAAGCGTTTTACCTGATCTATTGCTGAAACGCATAACGCACAAACAGCACTACAGAATTGCAAGATACAAAGTGCTGTGATTTCAGGGAAGAAGTTGAAAGATAAACAGATTTGCCGCATAGCCAGGAATCTCTCTCTCTCTTTGCTCAGATGGTAGCCATGCTACTAAACCACTAGCACTGTGATATGACACTAAAGTCAGAATTCCAACTGGTTGAATCTGATTAGTCTCATTGCCAGTATATTTATGATGCTCTGAAGTCTGACCTGTCTGAACCATAGGAAACTCAAATATTCACACTCCTCTTGGCCATGGTAAGAATGAGAGATCTGTAAGACAAACCCTATGTCTGTAATATTCAATGAGGCAAAAAATAAAACATCCATCAATGCAGTTGGAGGAGAAAACATAGATGAAGACAAATATGTGTAAAAAGAGTTCAGGAAGGAAAAACCAAAATATTTCTCTTCACGTTGTGTTTATTGGCAGCTTGTTTAATTCCTCATTCTTAATTAGGTTAAGAATCATGCAGAAGGCTGGACAGAATTTGAAGGAGGGTGGAGTCCTGGCAAGATCTTTGTCTAGTGCAGTTGCTCCACATTTTAACTTAACAAATCCTTCCACATAAAATGTTCTTGATGATGGTGTTTTAGGGGAGATTTTTCCTTCACAATCAACCAATTGCATCGTGGTACATGCCAGCCAGCCCCTTCCTTGTCCTGGTAGCACAAAACAGCTGGGACCAAAAAAAAAACAAAAACAAAAAAAACCAAAAACCCCAAGCCTGCCAAATGCATACTGTGTTTAGGTGTTATTAGATCTCAGAGCACAGACTCAGAGATAGGAAATTTAGTTCACCAGCTAGTAGTTAATAACATTAAACCTCTTCCTATTAAGCTTTCTCCAGTTGCTGGGAAACTGCAGATCATGGCAGTTAATGTCTTCTCCTGTGTCAGCAAGAAAAATCATGTTTGCTACAGATCTGCCACTTACAAATGTCTGTGCCTTTCGGTCTTTTCCTAATGTACACTTATTCACTGATGTGGCAGACACAGTTATATTTCATAGATGTAATCACTAGGTCTCCAAATCGTTCTTAAGTGACACAGTAAATGCCCAAATTCTCTTTAGTGTCTGTCTTCCAGCCACAGCTTCCTGGATTCGTAAAAGAGGCTGTCTCCAAAGTCTGCCTTAACAGTTTGTCTGGAGAGCACTCTGGAAAAATTTTGAATGGCAGAAGTCTCCTGGAATTACATTCACTCTTCTGGCACAGAAAAACTGGTCATCTGTCACGGATATAAACCGAAAGTTTTATTCTAAAGAATATAAAAAGATTAATATGCAGTTAACACACAAATGTCCCTGGCTTTCAAAAAGAGATCTTATGATTGTCCTAGGTTTGGAAAGGTTTCTTTGTGTTTTTGGACTCTCAATCACTCAGTGCCCACACGATGATGCTGTTTATTTACTTCAGCAAAACATGCCCAGATCTGTAAACAACTTTGTGACATCCCAGAGAAGGATATACCACTGGACCCTTGCAGAGTACAGTACCCTTGTACTTGGATAGTACGAGAATATCTGTATTTTGAGCAATGATTATGACTGATTTGTACCCACTATTTAATTCCTCAAGCATAGGTAGAGAACAATTTAATCTGCTGCCCCCCGTGAAGGGATGTGAGGAGTCTGATTTCTCCAACCAACAACTCTTGTTGGTGTTTGGTTAACTGGAAGCTGAGGAGCTGAGCAGAGTGTGTAGACCTATCTTGAAACATTTCTATTACCTATGAACAAATCTACTAAATTAAACAAAAGGTCTACCTGTCACAGGACCTTGTACTTAAACGGCCAAGAGTAAATATGTAAGGAGGGCAAGTACTTAACACACTCCCACATTTTCTCTTAGCCTAAGTAATTTCCTCATTCGTAGAATCACAGAATCACAGAATGGTTTGGGTTGGAAAGGACCTTAGAGATCACCAAGTTCCAACCCCCCTGCCATGGGCAGGGACACTTCCCACTAGCCCAGGTTGCTCAAAGCCTCATCCAGCCTGGCCTTGAACCCCTCCAGGGATGGGGCATCCACAGCTTCTCTGGGCAACCTGTTCCAGTGCCTCACCACCCTCACAGTGAAAAATTTCTTCCTAATGTCTAGTCTAAATCTGCCCTCTTTCAGCTTATACCCGTTACCCCTTGTCCTCTCACTACACTCCCTGATACAGAGTGCCTCCCCATCTCTCCTGTAGCCCCCTTCAGGTACTGGAAGGCTGCTATAAGGCCTCCCTGGAGCCTTCTCTTCTCCAGGCTGAACAACCCCAACTCTCTCATCCTATTCTCAGATAGTCAGCTCCTCAACTAGACATGACTTTGTTTAACCTCATTTTTAATAAAACTTTAGGAAAATTCAGCTAACCTCTTCAGTAACCCTTGAATTGACTTCTCTTGTGTTAACATTTCTGGCCTCTTTTGTGACCAATATACATTTTCAGCACCCAGAGCACCTTTTGGAAAAAGTTTTATAGCTTCTACCCATTGCACATTTGAAGAAGTACTTAACTGGCTTGTTTGCAACCTGACTTTTATCAGCTTCATTTGATATCCTTTTAGTCTTTGTATTGAAAGAGACTATGAATTGTTTCTACTCTCTAAATAACAATTGTGATTTTCAAACTTGGAATCACAATTAGCTCTTTTTTCATAATGAATTGTCCTGTCTGAATTAGTTGTGGGTCATACAGAAAACCTTGCACCTTCTCTGAATTTCTTTTAGCACAATTATGTTCTTTTTGAGATAGAAGGACAAAAATTATACCCAGTATTGAGCAAGCAAGTCAACCATGCATTTATGCAATATCTCTGTTTTGTTCTCTGTTCTCCAGATAATGCCTAATTTTTATTTTCTTTATTTTCTTAATGCTCACTACTGAGCATTGAGCTGATATTTTAATTGAATTGTCAATCACCACTTGAAGCTCGTGATACCAAACAGCAATGATCAGCTCAGACCCATTGTTTTATATGTAAAGTCAGAAATATTTTCCTCCACACATGTCACTTCCCATCATTTACACTGAATAATTACAAAAGACAGTATTTGACTTGCCATTTTACTGCTGAGTTTCTCTACTTCCTAAAGTCCAGCAAACCTGATCACATCACAGCTTACTTTCTTTTCTAGGTCATTTATGACTATGCTGAACACCAAAAGTCCCCAGAGTTTGTTTTTTTTAATTATTTTTTCCCCATTCTGAAGAAAGACTTTTTAATCCTGCACTCTTTCAACCAAAGTTTTGTGAGACTTAGTTGAAAAATTTTGTTTATTTTTTTTCTCAACTTTTGGATTTTTTGATCTGTCTTCAGATTTCGTGCTTGGATCTCCTCTTACATCTGTGTGTACCTTTTACTGATATCTTCCTGCGTACGTCAAACACTACCAATTTCACATTCTGCAAATCTGCAAGTATTTTGTTAGCACCAATTTGTTGTATACCACTTCTTTTGTTGTATACCACTCTAAATCTATCAATGATACAAACAGATGCACTAGGATGGTTTCAGTATGGCTTACGTTTTGTACTCTTTCTCCCCATAAATTTCCCATGTTTGTTTTTCATAGGGTTCCATCTGATTTTGCTGTTGTTGTTAGTATGCCAGTACTTCATCAGTGCCCAGATGTCTCCAATGTGCTCTCTGAGCAACAAGCAACTGTATTTCCATGCAAGTTCTCTTCTAACTCCCTTTCCTGAGGCCTTTTAATCTTCTCTCTTTCTGATGAAGTAAAAATATTTTAGGTTTCTGTTTGGACATGGTGCACGACATTGCTGTAAGAGATGTTCACTCACGTATCCTTTTTCCCTACGTGGCATGCTTTAGGTAGGTCATCAGCAGCTTCTGTTGTGGCCAGTGAACAAGAGTTATGCCTCATCAATAAACGTTTATTTTTATCGGGTATTTTGACATAGATCATCAAATAGCATTTCTTGATGGCTTCTGGTTTGAAGCTAAAACACTATGCTTCATAGTGTCCAATTACTTTATTTGCTGTATTCTAAGTTGCTTGACCTACTGTGTTTCTTCCAAAAAGGCTTAGAGATCCAATCTAACTTGTTGGAGAACTTGGTGGCAGGTGCCTCATTTGCACATAGTTCACCTTGCCATATGGATAAGTCCAAGGATGGATAATGCAAATGAAATTCCGATGTAGTCATCAGTGTTCTTCTAGGTAGCAATATTAATTTCAGCATAATGTCTCCCATATCAGTATCAGAAATTCAAAAATTATGAGATAGTTAAATGCCCCTTCCACACAGGCAAAATGCTCAAAAATTCAGTAGCAACACATAAATAAAAAAGTGCTAATAAAACTGATATTCTGGCAACAAAATGTCATTCTGGAAAAGCTACCATACAAATAAAGCCAGCTCAGATTTTACCTCCTGATGGTATCAAACACGACCCTAACACTCTGACTATATATTTTGCTTCCAGTTATTGACAGCTCTTTGCTATTCTCAACTCTATTCACAAACAGCAGCAAGTTCCAAATGTGGGTTACTATCATTATTATTATTGCATAAGACTTATTATCTTATGAAAACTTATTATAACGCCTTCATAATGGCATGCTTATCCAGTACTGTAGTCATGATACAGTTTTTAGTCAAGACTTACTTAAGCAAAACTCAAGTTTACTTAATCAGGAACGACTTTGATTGGCTATACGTTTCAAAGGACAGTACGTTGTCTGTGTCATAGATTTTTACTCATTAAAACTGTACAACTTTTTATTTCTTAAAAACTGGAAAATAGTAAAAGTGACCTTGCAAATGTATAAAGAAAGCAGACGATAGAACTAGTGAGTAAGCAAAAAGAAAGAGCTATCAAGGAAAATAAAGTCTATGAAATGTTGCAGTGTTTTATAGCATTACTTGTACTCACTTTTCCCTCATCTCTTGGGCTGTCACTTAAATGTACAACTGGCCCAGGGTGAGTCTTTGTGGATCTGCAAGACAAAAATAAATTCAAATCTGTGAATGTTTCTTGCATGAAAAGCTAGATGTTTACCTTAATTTCTAGGTGTGTTAATGTGTACTTCCAGAGGTTTGAAAGTCATTTTAAAAAGCCCAACAGGGGAAGATAACTGTCTGAAAGTTATCGTTATTTCTTCATGTTCTCCTCTATTTCCTTTTTGTTGCTATAGGCAGTCTCCTTTGTTGAAGAACTATTTCTTCTATTTTTAAGAATCTCACTATTCCTCCTATTACAGTAATTTTTTTCCTCTCATTTAGAAGGCTTTTTTGCCTTTTCTGTTGTCAACACCCTTTCTTTCTGTCCTCCCTCCTTACTTGCTCAATTTCAAGGCTAATCTTACAAGGATTTGCAAAGTCTTCATTGGATTCATTTCAATTACTGATAACAAGCATCACCAAGTTCCAATCTCATTAATGACAGGACTTCAGTAATCCTACCTACACTGCTCTATCAGGTAGCTTTTTAGCATTACTGTGCAGTTACACCCACAATGCATGTTCAGTGAGGCTCCTCAGCCACAAGACTCATCCCATGAGTCTTCATAAGCCTCTATAAAGATTACATATTGTTCTTGCTGTCCCCCCTCTTTTTGTAACGTACCAACAACATAATATGCAACTTAGTACAGGGACTGCTGCTTAAGTCACCAATGTCCAGCACCTGACAGCAAATGCAAACCATAGGAAACTGGACAGATGAAGATTTTTCAGCTGTCATATTTTTTTACCAGACCCTCATGACCTGGAAGTCAAGCAGAGCAAGAAGACAAGTACCAGTCCACAAAGCTTCAGGCTATTTGAACGCCTGCACAGAACAGGACCTTTTTTCCATTTAGATTCTGGTGTCAGAGCACATGCCCATTGGAGTTCGGCTTAGGATCTAGACTTGCGTGGCTGGTCTTGGTTCACCAAAGGTCATCAGGAAAAGAAATAGAGCAGGGATGGGCAGGGCCCATAAAGCTAAGAATTTATCTGGAAGCTATACCTAAAACTACCTAGGCTCCAAGCTGAAAAACAATCTGCAAGAGAATTAAAGAAACAAACCAAAATAAGGTTCTCCAGCCAAACTGCTCAAAGGACTAATTAAATTAACAGTGGTCCTCCTCCTTTGGCTCAAATACTGTTGTATAGCAAAACTGGCCTTTTTGTTCTACCAGGTCAGACTCCAAATGAAGATTAAGAGTGGTACGCAAAAATTCCCAGGCAACTGAAACATTAAATTACTGTGGAGTAATCCATATCCTCATAGACACCACCTTCCCCAAACATAATGCTCCAACACTCTTGAAAGCATGCCCAGTTTCGTCTGGCCTCTATTTTTTTTTCCAGCAGAATGTTTTAAATATTTCAGCTATATTTGGTCATATGTGCTCATGCACCAAAGCTGGCCCAAAGTGGGGTGGCAAAGACCTTGTCTGATCTTTACTTCTGAGTAAAGACAATGAAAAATTACTCCAGACAACCTTAGACCTTCCTAACTAAGTTTATTCCAGGCCAAAGAGATAGAAAAATTCAAGTCACCTAAAGGCTAGATAACCTTCCAAGACTATACCCCAGCCCTTCACATATATTTTACCATTACTGCTAGCCACATACACAAAGCTAGTAATAATGTGGCAAGTCCCTTCCTTAGTGAACCTTCTCCATGAGATGATCCCATGCCATCATCTTCGTCTTTGGCAGATCATGTTTCTACAGATACTTGGAGCATGTTACTTTTCTACATGAGGTCTTGGCAACCATGGCTTCTGCAAGAGCATTTTGCAACATATCATAGCACAGAAGTGAGATCAGCAGTAAATCAGTGGCCAGCCTGTTTATACAGTAATATTCTGTACAGACTGTTTTTAATGGTGACAGCAGAAATTACCCATTTGGCTTGAGAGATGGCATGCAACAATTTTTGCAGAGATGCAGTTAGCGGGAGATCTGTCTGTCATTCCTGTTCAAGCCAACTCCCCAGAGGGAGCCCTCTGGCTGAGCTTTTGTTTCTGAGTAACCTGTACTGGAATAAAAAAAATCATTTCCACAACACCAGACCTTGGAGCAGGCAAGGCAGGTAGGCAGTGATGGAGAACGGAGGGGTGAGATGAGGCTATTTGCAAGCAGTGCTTCGACCCACACCCATCTTGTACATCTGTCCTCAGGGAGTGAATATGACAGCTTGGGACATTCTAGGCTGCTTTGGACTTTGTTTCTGACATAGGTTCACCTATCTAAACTGGTCAGAATACGTTGATGGAAAGGACTAGGTCTACTTGGGGTACATGCTGCCTATGCCATGACAGGCAAAGGAGGAAGGAGAAGAATAAAAGGAAAGATCATGAAGAAAAGAGGCAGCATTTCACTATTTAGCCAGATAAGAACCACTGACATGACAGAAGAGGTAGCAGAGCCAAGCAAACATCAGGCATGACTAAGGTGGTAACAGACGAAATGGTGGAAGGAGCACACACACAGGCTGACAAGGCATACTGGTTTTGGTGGTTAACCGAGCCCATTGAACTAACCAGTATGCAGACTGGGTTGCTTGGCCATACCAATATTGGTACTTGACTGGGAATACTGGCAAAATTGGTGCAAATGGATGAGGATACTGTCTTTCTAAGCTAAAGGTTGATCCCACCTACGCCGCTCTTTGTACCTACCAATTTTAAAGGTCAAGAACAATTTAGATAAATCTGTGCAATGACCATCTTCTTTTCAAGTTACATACCTCATTGCTTACCAAACAATGTATCCATTTGTCTTTGGGTAGAGCTGTAGCCACCCTACATTACATCTAACTTTAGGCAAACTATATTTACATCGTCACACAAACTAGTAGTTCCTCTGTAAACGGAAAAGTGTCTTTCACTACCAGTTTTATTTTTATCTTATATTCTTGCAGGGACGTAGCCTCGGATTTCCATGCTAAGACCTCAGCTAAAAGCGGTAACTTTCACTAATACAATACCTTTTCCTACCTCCTCCACTTCTCTCTTGAATCTACAATAAATGATAGTTGGAGGATCCTGAGATTTACTACCCTATAACAAAATTTATTTTTGCTTTTCAGGATATTAGTAATTTCTCATTTCTTTTAGGAGTGTTATCTTTTTATTATTAGTTTCCTAGCTATTTTTTAGTTTTGTTGAGTACGAGCTTCATATACATCAGCAGCAAAGTTGATACCAGACACAGTAGTCTGTGAACTAAATATATGAGATTTTATTTTTCCTCATTCTCTTTCTTCTATATTTGATACAAGTATTTTCTTAATATTTATTTTATCTCACTCCTCAGTATTTTAATAGTTTAGTTGTTTTGTATTATAACTGACATGGTCAGGCTTCTTCCATTTTCTTCCAATTTTATTATTTTAGTCTGTCAGGTATGTCACTCTACCAAAAGACTCAATGAACCATTGTTTTGCTTTCACACGTACACCAGCAGTCTTTGGTTCCACTCTTGTTAGGTCTTTTTTTGTGAAATATTTGATTTAGGTGTCAAGGTGTTGGGGGTGGTGAGATACAGGGTGTCTCTGTGGGGAGACGTCAGGGCTGCCTCCAACAGACCCACAGCAGGGCACAGCTGAGCCCCTCAGCATAGATGGTGGCACCTCTGGGGGAAAAAAAAAAGGTAAGAAAGGGCAAAAACCACTACACAGGCAGTGAGGAAAAAAGTGTGAGAAACAGCCCTGTGAGCACCAAGGTCAGTGAAGGAGGTGCTGGAGCAGATATTTCCCCTGCAGCCTGTGAAGGATCCCATGCTGGCACTGGGGGATGTTTCCTGAGGGAACTGCAGCCTGTGGAGAGCTCACACATGAGCAGGTTTATCCTGAACCTCGTGGAAGGACTCATACTGGAGTAGGAGAAAAGCGTGAGGAGGAAGGAGCAGCAGAGAGGAGCTGTAATGGACTGACCACAGCCCCCATTCTCCATCCCCCTCCCCTGCTCAGCCACATCTGTTTTGCCCACTGAGAGTAACTGGTCCATGATCTCCCTGTCTTTATCTTGACCCATGAGATTTTCCATCTTATTTTCTTTCCCTGTCCTGTTGAGGCGGGGGAGTGAGGGAGCAGCTGTGTGAGAGTCTCACAACCAACGAGGGTCTACCCACCACAAATACCTTGATTGCTTAACAGCTGCCAGCTTTGATTATACATAGGTAAGAGGAAACAGAGTCTATAAAGTTTGGCAGTCCTAACTCTAACTCTGTCAGGAAAAGAGAAAGGGCCTTTTTCAAATAATTGTATATCCTAAAACTCATTTCAGATGTGCCATCGCATATCAGATCACACACAGAGTTTCTGGAGTAATGACAACACATGTTCCTGAAGCATCTTGGAATTGTGGAGCCTACCCCCTGGCAGTCCTTCTGCACTGCCTTTCCAGGGCTCCAAGAAACATTGGGTTTTTCAAGTAAAGTATTTACATCAAAACTGATTCCTCTTTGGACTAAACAACAAGGAGTATTCACAAGATGAAGCACAAACTTTTGTTTTGGTTTGGGATCGGACTTGTACAGTCCCATTTGTGAGAGGTGTCTGGAGGAGGATATACCGATACAAAATACCACTAGTTCAGATGGAGCAGGGAAGAAAACTGTGCATGAAAGGGTTGTAACTTTCTCCATTCCACATGGGCTTTCGCTTGTTGCTCTGAACCTGCCCTATGGCTGGATACAGAGGGAGAGACATGATAAATCTTCTCTGGCAATACATCTTTCTTGCTTCTCCTGGAGTGATGCTATCTCTTTCCTAGTGCAGGACTGTGGCTAGCATCCCAAAGCTAGTCCTTTGCACCACACCAAGACCAGGAATGGTCTGCCAAAGGCAGATCAGTGAGTTACTTCTTGTATCTTCTTGTGTCCTCAAGGAAAGTATGTATAAATAGAAAAAACAGCAATGTTTTCTGGAGCCCTAGAGAAGTGCTGCTTGTAAAAGGAGTGCCAGGCATTAGGCTCTACAGTCAACTTCTCCTAAGGGTAGGCATCACGACTGCACTATGAGTAGGATTAAATGAAGCAATTATTTAGTTAACTATATTATAGCAATAATACCAGTTTGCAGAACTCATGAAACTATCAGAGCTACAGGTACAGTAACTACTACTTTCATGCAGTAAATTATACTGCATGTGGAAACGTCTACACACAAACACATTCTGCCTCATGTAGCTTTAGTATATACAACTTTTTTTTTCTCCTCATTGCTATTACAGCAGAGTTGTCATTGGACAGTTGTATGCTGTCATTGTGGAGCAGCCCACAAAGAAAGAAGAACACTGCTGAACTGCATTAAAAACAAAAGCAGAGATCCAACAACTCCTGGAAAGGACAAAGAGGTGCTGGGAAACCAACCACATTTGAGGCTATGTTGAATAAAACACACTACTGTTGATGCCAGATACTTGTGTGTAGGCATTCCTTCAAGCTGGCTTTAGGAGACTGTGTAAAAACTTACTAGATCCTATCCCTTAAGAAATGGGAAAATAAGAAAGAATCAGTAGGCAAATATAAGGCAGAAGTGAAATAGTTGGGAAGAGAATTCTTCATTCTCAAATACTAGCTGGGGTACAGCTGAGAACGACTGAGAAAAAAAAAGCTCTGAAAAAAAACATGAAAAAGACAAAAGACAAAGCCAGGTCCACACACAGCAGAAAGAAAAAAAAAATGAAATCCAATTCCAAAAAATATCCACAATGGTTTGCAGTAAAAAATTCCTGAAGCAAAAGCTACCTTCAACTGAGCAAGACAAAGTATGAGCTAATGATACAAAAGACTGCAACATTTCATAGCCTTCATCGACCTTTAAGCCCACAGAAACAGACTGCAGAAGAATTGAAAAAGGGACCAAAAGGTTTCTATGACAGTTGTACAGAACTAGGTTTGTTAAGAAAGGAGTGATACTTTGAGCACTTCATCAGAAGTTATTCCTGACAGCAGCAGGTATCCATTTATTTGGTGTGCGTTCATTCTGGGACATTAGAGAGCTGATATGCCATAAGACTTGACCCTTACTCAGAAGAACAGGACTGAAATGAAGAAACCATTCACTGTAAAACAGGAGTCTTCAGAAAACTTGGAAGGATGGAAGCTTTTATCTAATTATTTTATTCTAAAATTAGAAAACTCAAAAAGAAGTCTTCAGCAATATTATAATTTGGACCCTGGAAAATGTGGAAAATACATAGGTGATGTATTCCTCCATCATTTTAGGAAGTTTTGTGCACTCTAGAAACGGAGTGACTTACATACTATTGTAGGAAATTCAAATACCAAGACAATATTTAAAGCAGATAAAAGTAATGTGTGAAAAAATAGAATCAAATCAAGACAAAACAATTTTCCTTTTGAAAAAAATAGCCTGCACAATTACAGAAGCACTGAGAAGAACTAAAATCTGGTGGTAGAAAGTGGTAGAAGGAGTTAGGGGAAAAAAAAAAAAAAAAAGGAAAACTTCTGTATTAGTCATTGTTATGGAGTTGGAGTTGACTAAATGTGACACTGCTGAGAAAAGCATGTGCATAAGCAGATACTTCCGTAGTACTTCTGCAGTTCTGCTTTCCACAAAGGTGCAGCACACCAGAGTTTTTAAGACTTTCTTTTAATTGGTAGAGACAGAAAAATTAAAAAGATGAGGATGGGAACTGGAGTAAGTAAGAATCAGTTCTACCTCAAGATGCAACTCTGAGTCTTAGCTACAACTTCTAAAATGTCTAGAAGAAGGATGCCTTGAAACTTGCATTTTCTTTACACTAAGAACGATTTCCATTTGGGTCCGTGCACAGAGAGGGTAGCAGTTGCTCCTAGACTGCTATTTCTCCTCCTGTGTGCTGCTTTCCTTCACTGCTGTGGAACTGCTGGCTCTGAAACACATCTAGGAAATGGGGCTGGGCAAGGAAAGGGCTAAGAAAGGAAAGACAAAGTTATGGCTCTGTCATAACAGATTTCATATTTGCCCAATTCTTTGATACACCAAATCCCATAAATTTTGACAAGTTTCGATTATTCATTCATTGGTTAGTGGGGTGTTCAAACACTGGAATCTGCATGCTTGGGAAGGGGGCTTACAATGCAGATTTCTCATTTTTGGAGATCAGTGGACTCATATCAAGATCTTCCTTTTCTTCCTAACACCAGATGACCTTCCAAAATGTATGATCCTGCAGCCTGAGAAAATTAATCTCAGTGCAGTTGGAAGAAACAGAGACACACTGGGCTCATTGACTATTTTTCTCTTCCAGACCTATTTCCAAGCATTCTGAAGGAAAATAGAGAAACTGTTTTCTTATTAGAGAGTAGAAAACCAAACAGTATAATGAGCCCCACCCATCTCTAGTAAAGGACTAGCTCTGCTACATGACAGAGAAATGACAAGTGAAAAAGTTTTAAGTTGTTCTTCATTCATAGGGAAAAGATGCTTCAGTGTAGTCTGAGGTAGTGACAATGCATGAGATAATAGAAATAGCTGAGTCAAGAATTGACAGAGAAAATATTTCTAAACCTCCTCATATTCTAATGTTCTTTTTCAGCTCTGGACAAGGCCAGGTCCACTGAAACTTAGGCAGTGCACATGATTTATAATGGAATTTTTCCTGTAACTTCTAGAATAAGTTATGCCTCATTACTGAAAAACATCTCAAACAAAAAATTTCATGTTTCCTTTGCATTATTAGTCTATTCTGGCCTTAGTTTCTCACTAATATTAGATACTGTTTAAGCAAGCTGGATGATCTCCCATATAAGAAGACAATAGTCCCTATGATAAAATAGGTATTGCAACTATCTTTTTGACACACATCTCTACTAGATGCTACTGAACAGATCATAATGAGAAAACCACTCTCACTCCAATATATAGTGCTCTACAGACCTTTCAGTATATTTTGATAGAAAAGTAGGCAACTAAATCACTAATGGTAACAAAAAAACTATCAAAAACCAAACCCAAACCCAACCTAAAAGTCACAGTAGCCAAGCAGGACAAGGTGTTAGGATTTCTTCTATCATACGTGAAGTCTAAAAATGTTACATCCAAACCTGTTTCTCCTTCAATTCTTTAAACTACTAAGCCTCTTCACCTCAGTCTTCCACTGCAACAAAATCACTGTTAGAAAAAAAAATTCTTGTAGTCATTTGATGGGCCTCACTGACTGGTGATGTTTTGTTTTGTTTGTTTTTCCTGAGGATGAGAGCTATTTTCTCTGTAATGCATTAATCTCAAGAATGTGATGAAACTCTTCGTGGGGTTGAAACCTTGGCAAGTCCATGAACAGACTGAACTGAATTGTTGGCACATGTTTTCTATGCTCCATATTTTTTTCACCTATGCAATACCATTTATTATATTATTTACTGAACTACGTCATCATGACCTTAGAGGGACAAACTCAGTCCATGATTAAAGTCTAGAACACAACCTGTAGGTGTTTTCCAAAGAGGGAAATGACAACACAGGTACTCTGACCTCTTCAGGTTACCTTGGCCATAGTGTTAGCAATGTATATGGAGACACTCTTCAACCACGTTCTGGAAAACTAAGAGAACTGGAATTTCAGATGGGTGGGGTTTTTCTTTTCATACTCTCACGAAATGACCTGTAATCTGGCTTCACAGTGACGTAGGTATGGTAATACATAGTTTAACATTCCAAAGTCGAAGCACTTCAGGTTTTTAAAAAAATGAACCAGTCCAACCTCCTATTGTTTTTCACTGTAAAGCCTTGAAATCTTAATGACAACAGAGTTAAATCCACATTATGAAAATTCATGGAGATTTCATTAGAAGTAGGTACAAGTCAGTGAAAAAAATGAGGAGGAATTTTGAAAGAAAGTCAAGTTATGTTGTTAGTCTTAGTCTGCAATTTCAGAAACTGATGAGAGATGCACGAAGAGGGAAGAACTCTCCTTCAGGGTTGTTTTTGCAGATGACACACAAATCTAACACACTCAAAATTCTATTTAGAAACCCTCCATCTAAACTGACAACTTGAATATAGCAGCAAAGCACTCACTTTTACTGGGCTCTCCTTGCCAATAAATTTGACACAAATACGCTTGCACAGAAAGTAAACCCTCTCCTTCCAAACTTTATAGAGAATAGTAACATCTTCAAACTAATCCCACACTCTGAAATGATATAATCTATCTCAGAATGAAAAACCATGTTATGAGCACTATTACATCTTACATTGTTTGTGCTAAGGCTAAAGCTGTTCCTGAAGCTTTGCATAAATATGTTTTTCTGTTTTCATTCACCTTTGAAAGTACCCAGCATTAACAGGCCCTATGAATTCATAAAACCCTGAACAACCTGGTCTCGTAACTGATCTTACTGTGAGTAGGAAGTTGGTCTAGAAAATTCCAGAGGGGCTTTCCAACATGAATTATTGTATGATTCTATATATTAAAATATGAAAATTATGTAAAGCTTATGTGAAAATAATGTGAAGATTAAAAAATATAATCAAATAAGAACATATCGATGGCCCAAAGTAAAATAGTTCTCTCAAAAATACATCTCAGTACAATTCTAAAGGAAAGTCTACTATCATAAGCCCATTCTCCTGAAGTACACTTAAAGTTAATAACATTTCCTTTAAATCTTAGTTACACTTTTCCTGCAAGAAAGAAATAGTACTGGAAGCGACATCATCGTTTGCTACCAAAGAGAGTTCAAATTACTTTTCTGAGAAAAGTCACCTAGTTTCAACTTCATCAGTGCTATAGCATCTGCTAAAAGTGGCTGCTGTGGCAAATATCATCATTATCCCCAACAGCTTCTTACTCTAATAAAGAGAAATTAATCTGGAGACACACAGGATACCCTGTCTACCTGTGTGATACAGGCAAGGACAGCTTCCTCCCTTTTATATCAAGTACATGACAAGATTGAGTGGAGAGGATACAGCCTTCTTAGACTAGCACACCACTTACAGGGATCAAGTTATACTTGTAAGATTGATAGAACTAGAATCAGTAATGAATGAATACCTGTGCTCCACTGTCACAAAACAGTACACGGCAAAATAGATTTTTAGAAGAAGAAATTGCTATGGTAACCACGCAGCATCCCCAAGTACTTGAGGTGACAAGGCCTACCTTTCACAACTTATGGAAGAAAAATGTTGAAAAATCTAAGTATACCCCTGCACAGGCAATACAAAGAAGATAGGTGGGAGAGGCTGCTTGTTTACTAAAAGGTTCTACGGAGGTAGCTTCTTGCACAGCAGATGACCTATCTCAACAGCTCAGTACTGAAGCTTGTTAGTAAGCAGCCCTTATTTCTCACGTACTTTTCATTGAAGAGAGTCATCATTCTACTCTGTTCTCATGAAAAAGTTCTGTTGTGACCATTTAAAAAAAAAAAAAGGATTTATCTTTATTTTAAAATAATTTTGAAAGAATTAGGAAGTGAAACTTGGTGGTAGGCTTCCATTTCATAAAAAAAACTTTCAGATGTATATCCGTACAGAATAGAAACATCCCAATGTCTGGAGGAAAATTCCAAATGCACACAAACCAAAAATCTGCTGTTCTCAAAACCTCAAAGATATTACCTACTCAATACAGTATATATACATTTCAAAATATAGGAATAAACCACCCCTCTAATATGTCAACATCACCAAATCAAAGTGAGAGAGAATAAGTAAAGTACTTTCCACCTGAAGAACTCATCAGAATGAATACATTCATGCTGGTTTTTATTAAACTACATTTTCCAGAAGTAATTTTTCATCCAAAACTACTGAGCAGAGCTGAGCAAAGTTTTACAAAGGCAGGACAAAAAAAAAAAATAAAAAAATTCCAAAATTGAGAACTGGACAAAAGATTTACCAGCAGACAGTCTGAATCTTGATTAGAATGTGTATCCTTGTTTTTATCTCCTTTGAAGATAAAATTAGATTTTTATGACTGTGCCTATGAAGTCCGGTTGGGGCAGAGGTGAAGAAAGAAAACGAGGCATCAGCTTTGTCAACCTGGGGGACACAGCGATTACTGAAAGTCAGTAACAATAGCTGGGGAAAAAAAAGGGAAAGCAGAGATTTTTGGAGAAAAGTGGTTGCTCCCAATGTGAGCTCTGCTTGGGACAGAGAATTAGATCCACCATCGTAGGCCTGTAGCCCTGTTCTTCCATACTGTCCTCTTGGTTCACTGAGCTTGGTGAATTTCAGCTTATTACCTGCCAGAGGTTACAGATTCCTCAAAACACGAACCAGACATCTCAGAAACTGCATGAAACACTATGAATTTGCCCACAGCAGTTCCTCTTGCTGGAACCCCACGGATGGAACAGGAGAGAAATACTTTTTTGTTTCTGTTGAGGCTTTCATTTGCAGGAAGCCTAGATTTATCCCAGTCAGATTGTTATATATCTCCCTCCATTTCATACCCACAACACAGGCAGCTGTGCTAGCCTGTCAGAGGATTGTCATTTAACAGACACTCATTACCTTTCCTAGTGCTTCGTCAGGTTTTTATGAGCCTGATTTAGCTTTGAAATCAGCCCTGTCTTGAGCAGGAGGCTTGGTCTAGAGACCTCTAATCTCTTCTTATCGAAATGATCCTACAGTTCAATTAAGAAAAGTTCTCCATAGAGTCTTAGGGCCAATACACTCCATTATTCTCTTCACAAGAAGTTTGCAGGAGATGGTGATCAAGCTACTCTCATAAAAACAGCAAAATATGAATTTGTGAGATTAATGGTTATCTGTATTTCATGGAACTTCATGCTTAAACAGATTGCTAAACAACTTCATCGCATGGTCTCAATCACAAATCTGAATTCCTAATGTCCTGTAACAAAACAGTTAATATAGCACATGCACTCATTAAAATAAAAGGTTTTCAAAAGATTTGTTAAGATTTGTAAAAACAAATGATTCTCAAAAATGAATCTTAAGACAGCTACGAAAATGATCACAGACACAAATGCAAAACGTCTGCACTTACAGCTCTATTGCCTTGTTCCACATGATAACATAGCCAGAAAGAATGAAGGACTCAATATTTACAATGTGTGTATTTCCCCTCTCTGTTCCAACATAAAGCCATTTACTCTGGAAAGGCAGATGGCAGTAAGTAATCCTGGAAAGGAAAAACAAAAACGTGACTGAATATCATATCAACAATATTTTATAACACCTTTGCAGATAAAAGAATTGTTCTTTCCATTTTATAACTTGAGAAAAGTCTGCCCAGCAGGCCCAGCGTTCTGAAGAATCTGCAGGTTTTGGGGGTCATCTCCAGAAAAATCACAAAAGATAACACGAAACAAAACAAACAAAACATCCTGCCTGCCTATATGAAGGGCAGCAAAAAAGAGTCGTGTCACTGGAGCAACCGAACTAAGTGATGTTATCTCCATGAGTATGTAAATTGCTCTATGAGAGTACCCAAGACTCTCAAGTTAGGCTTTCTTATCTCCTTTCTTAGAATAAGCATTTTTTTCCAGTTCAACAAAAAGAAGTTAACAGACATCAGTGGGATTAATGTTTTGTACAGCAAAGTGTAACACCATCATTCACAGAAGGAAATATTCACTTTATTGGCTATTTGGGAGCGTAGGGCACTAGATAAGAGCGTTACCAAGTGCAGTGAAGTATTATATCATGGACACACTGAATCCTACACTCATATCATTCTTACAGGGTGATGAACCAGTGCTGTATTAGCTCAGAAAGGTGTCATGACATCTTTCCAAGAAAATATATAAAAGTTTCACAGGTTATGAATTAGTAGATTCATGTTTCTTTGATATTATATTTATTATATAGATATTACATACATTCAAGCAAAACTAAATCTATAAGAAATAAAAACCCATTTGCTGCTAAAATATAATGGAATGCATGCTACCTACAGAGACTGCAACTTAACCTGACCATATGGTATAGCCTCAGAAATTTTGACAAAAACCAGGTATTTTGCTTGGTATTCCATACATTATCATATTTATCATTCAGCTTCACAAGCAGGCTATTTCTAGCTTTTAAATACAAACTTGATTTAACAGCTATGCAATAATTTTTATCCTTAACACCTTCCACCCTCACAAATGTATAAACAGTATTTAAGAACATACATATTTCAACTTTTTATTCTTATGGTACATCAATCTTTTTGAATTAATTATACAGGAGTGAGAGAAGTGCTGGCCATTGTCCAGTAACTTGGCCTCTTGGTCATGTAAAGTTCTCCAAGTAGAACATTTGCCAGCCTTTGAATTAAAGGAGTTGTTTAATATTTATATAAATTTCACATATTTTCTGTAATTGTTCCCTGTAAGATACTCTCAGCAAACAACAAGATTCCAAACAGATCCTACACAGTATTTGGATAGTTCCGCAGTTTTCCAAATCATGTGTCAGGACATTTAATGTTGAATGCAAAATTTTTTTGGCCTTATTTATCACACTGGATTGAACACAGCTGAAATATGCAGCCTTCACATTGTAATTTATAGGGAAAATTATTACTGAATCATGAATTAAGAACAAGCCTTACCCTTCACAGAAATCTTATTTTGTTGGTCCAAGTGAGACTTAAGTATGACAGAGGCTTTGTGCTATCTACCTGCAGAAAGGTGAAATTTTACCGCTAGTCTAATGCTGGCAATAATTCCACTGTCTTTATCGGAAAGAGAACCAAGTTTTTTAAGAGAATTGCTTCGAGAATGGGAATTACAGTTCAGTATGCATAAATGAAAATGCCTTCCTGCAACAACTTAGTACTTATATTGTGGGTGAAGTCAGACCAACAAATATCTGACAGGAAAAATTGCAAAAGGTGTATGCCACCTACATATTTCTTGCTGGAGTTTAAGCTGTTAGCTTTATTGTTCTGTTCATAACAGAAGCAAAGAACAATTTGCCCTTTTCACTTTGTAGTTTTATAAATATGAAGCTGTTTTCACATTTTTTCCTGATCTTTCTCCTTAAACTAAACAACTTCATTTCTTTTGCTTTCTTTTCGGATGAACTATTTGCCACACTTCTTGCTAGGTTCATATTTAGTTTAAATTTTTTTTATTTCTTGCTTTTCTGTACTAGCTCTACTTTCACTTCTTGCATACTTTATTAGGTCCCAGCCCATGCAAAAATCTCCCTAGTTCCTGGTTGATAAATCCTCTTAACCATTTCACACTCATGTTCATTCAGCACTTGTTTGTAGGAAATGTAATTTACAGAAAGATAAAATACTTATGGCTTTGAAAGTGTTGAAAATATATCTGTCTAGTGACTGACAAATAACTCACGAGTTACAAAGTGAACCCTAGTTGACTTGAATGCTGCTACTCCAAATTCTTGAAGTTCTGTCATCAGACTAAGCAGATACAAGTCCACCTAGGACCATACTGATTTTCAATACTCTCATAAATCCATTCACAAGCCGAATGGTGTACTGTGGAAAACTCGGTCTCCAAAGCACAAGACTGAATCCAATACCCTGATTATGAACACAGTCTCAAAATCACCTCAGACACAATACGAGGCTGCTTTGTTCTGCTTTTCCTTTCTGAAATTTGCTTCTAGGTTATGATCTCTAGCATGCACTGCCACAACAACCATGAGACTAAATGGGCATTTAAGTTCCCAGTTTAAAATTTCAAGAACATAATCTTTCAAGGGCAAGGCCCTACAGTAAGAGAAAAATCAGACTAAAGTACTAATCCCTGGCCATCAGTTACTATCTGAAATCCCAGGCATCAGTAGCTACTAAGTCTGGATATATAGTGTGAAAGACCAGAAGAGAATGAGGTGTTATTCAAGAATGAAGGAAATGACCATAAATTTTACTGTTTTCTTAAGCTCAGCTATTTCCTCTTAAATAATTTGTTTTGATAGATTTATGGGGCAGCCATATAAGAAAGTATTCTGCGTATTCTTTCTTCCCCAGTGAAAACTACCCCATGAGTCTTCATTGTTTACTCAAACTGTTATCACACTTTAATACCACCTTTTACAATATGTGAGCTCATAAGAAAATGCTATTCCCTTAAAGACAATCCAGATATTTAACAAGCCTATTAGAGCATAGGGATTACTATGCATTTTAATATGATACATTGTTAGGATTCATCAAATAAAGACATATAATTTTCATATTCTCAGAAAATGGTGCACTACTCTGAAGCAGTTTTCTTTTACATTATGTAAATTAAATCCAAACTGCTTTATGTATTATTGACTGTTCACTTTTACAGAAAATATTAACTTGACTTGAGGCTTGAATGCTTTTCAGCCAGACTCAGACTTTTAATGAACATCTTCCATTTCAGTAAGTACTGAAATTACATAACGATTTCTTCAAGTGAAAACAATGAAGTCTCATACTGTAGTTTTCACTGTGGATGAAAGGTATTCCTCTATTAATCATGTATCCCACAAGCCAATTAAGATGTCCTTTGATGCCTTTACAAAAAACAGTCAATTAGCCAGAAAGAAAGAAAGAAAGGCTATTTTTCTTCTTAAGAAGTTAGGGGTTGTAGTGATTTATGCTATTATGAAGAGGTCCTAGCAAAATTTAATCAGATTGTCAATCTGATTGAGATAACATGGAACCCATTTAAACAGAGACCTGATAATTTGCTCAGCGTTGATCACTTAGAGAAATTCAGACAGAAATGTGTATATTATACATTCTTAGCAGCAAACCACAATATGAATCTCATTGATTATTATAAGAAATAATAAAAAACACAGGCTGACACCAAAAAATGGTGTTTCTATGCTGCCAAAATGGTCCAGAATATTGTATCAGTTTTCCAATGTATTCAAACCACAAAACAGGATATAAAATGTAATATTAAAAAAATCAGTAGATGTCAAAAAACGACCTAAATCAGAATTTATTAAGCAAAAACTCTTTATCTAGAGTCCTGACAAAATTTCTAAAAATATGTAAGCAATAAGAGAGGTAATGGAATGGCTTAAAGAGGTATTGTAAAAAAATTTAATGTCATTTTAGAATGGAAAATATTTTGACTAGCAAATCTTGAAAAAGGCATATTTTTTCAGAAAATCACAGCACTCTACAGTCTAACAACTCTGACCAAAATTGCTCATTGCATATTAGGAGAATCATAGAAAAATCATAGAAATAATAGAATCATTAAGGTTGGAAAAGACCAAGTCCAACCATCAACCCACACCACCTAACTCACATACTACAATGTTAAAATAATTTAGACTGCTACATTCTCTGAAATACTAGAAAAACTCTCAGATGGCTTAAAATAATCTTTCTTATGCTAATCATATTGCTTTAAGAAAAATAAAAGATAATTTTGAGAACACTTCCTTCTGCCTCTGCTTTGTTATTTTTGTTTTTCTGTTTTTAGAATGAAAAATTTTCCTGGAACACTATTCCTGGTGAAGAGTGGGGAGAGCTGTGGAAGGGGGGAAGAATAAATTGCATTTTTGTCCAAGTGATGAAAAGTTTTTCCAACTTAATTATTTAACTAATTTGACATTAGAACTGCAACTAAATTTATACTATGACTTTTCCCTTACAAAGATAATCTCAAATGTGGACAAGCATAAAACATGTATAGCCCTTATGCTGAGCACCGACTGGCAGAAGGGTTAAGTTTCTTTAAAAAAACAAAAACTATTTTGTTTACAAAAAAAACATCAGCTTGAACCTCTTCTCAGAATCCTACCAAAATAAACTACACTGTGCAGGCTCTCAGAAAAGACAGAAATCTCAGAAATTCACATGAGAAGAGGAAGACGAAACATGAAGGAGCATTAACTTGGGAACATGAGTAGCTGATAGGAAGCAAGCCCAGCAGCTGCAAGGCATCCTCTCTGGTACTGGCCAATGACTGGCTGACATTCTGTCAGGTCCTCTTTCAATGCAGCTCTTTTTAGAGAGGCATCTGTTGCCCTCGATGAAAATTCACAACACAGGAAAACAACTAGATAAGCCCTTCCCTTCCTTCTCGACTTCTGCAGGGTTTCCTCTCCCCAGCAATGAAAACTGCAGCTGCCAAGGGTGCCTCATTGTGTACAGTCCCCTTCTCCCTCTATCAGCAAGCACTAATTATTTCCACCCAACTCTTTTTTTTTTTTTTCCCCCTCACCACTCCCTTTGGTATTTTTGAAGAAAAGTAATACAAAAAGTCCTCACTGACATACAAAGAAGACCAGACTCATCTAGTGCCCCTCCTTCTCCAGTGGATGAAAGCAAACTGGCCTCTCTCTGAGGGAGCTTCTGGTTAGCCAGTATTCTCAGAAAGTGTAGGGTTGCTTTTCTGTCAGTTCACAAGGGAATGTTATCGCTGAGATAATTGTTTTAAGCCATGAAATGCACACAAAAATCATTTAGGCAGATATTCAAGCAAAGTAATTTGTAGCTGACTAGAAGTGCCTCAACAGATATACAGAAAATGAAGACAACGTGTTGTCTCCAGCAGATCAAGCAAAGGATGTAAATTATGAGCTATTTGGCCTCTGGAGGTATTTACTCTTCTCCCTGGGCTACCTATAAATTTGGAGCTCATCAGCTCTGTAAGACATGTAAAAGACATGTACAACAGCAGCAATCCATGCAGCCTGCTGTCCATACCAGGTGATGTGTTTGCAGCAGATGGTTGTGCAGTTCCCCACGCAGACGTGAGCTGGGTCTGTGCATGGTAATGACAGCAGTGTTTCCCCTGCATCAAGGACTGCGTGTGTGCTTATCTACCAGGAAGTTCTAGGAAGGCAGAAATCCAAGATGAACTCCATTATTAGGATTTCCAATGTTGAACTTAAACTTTCAGGTTAATTTAAAAGTATGCAGGTCTCTAGGGCTGACGTAAGAGTACAGGAAATAGTTTAAACTACTAACTGGCATGACTGAGAGTCAAATCAAATATATAGCTGTTCAATACATCTGGACAGTTTTTCCTTTCAGGGTCTTGGTGATACTATATCACAACATAAAATTTTCTCCTATTCAAACAAGATTCTCCACATACCAAACAAGATAATTTCAAAAATGTATAGTGGCCCCAGGCACGCAGACAGTGAATGAACCAAATATGCCTTTGAGACAGACTTTTGTCGTCCACCTCATTTTTAAAAGTGTGATTTAGTTTTAACTGAAATTAAGAAAAAAATATTCTGTTTCACATATTTTCTGCTAGCATCATCAGTCAACACTTATTTTGAACTAAAATCAATTGGTACTTCTTATTTTATGTTTTAATTACTTGTATAGAGGAAAGTGAAGTAGAGCTGAAAACACACCGTACATAAATCACCCTGATGACAACATAACAAAGGCATTGGAGTATTAAAGCCTATTGTTATTTAGGGATATCTGAACACAAAAGGAATATTAGGGTGGATTCTATTCTCAAAATACTGCATCGACATTTCCATCTCTGTATTTTTTCCAGCTGAGTGTTATACAGACTGCACAAATATTCTTTGTTGTTTTGACTATAGTGCATACACTGCCATTAAAGTTTATGTCAGGATTGAGTAGGTAAAGAATATCTAATGAAGTGTTTAATAATTAGAAATTCATTCTATTTTTCCATCACATTAGTCAGGAGCCGAATGTGACTATTCTGTTTATATCTACTCAGTGAATCATCTCTAGCAATAAATTCTAGGTTATTAATGAAATGTACAAACTATTTACAATTAAACACTGTGAAACAAGCTATCATTTAGCTCATGCTACTGTGTGTATTTCCTGACTGAACTACGAATACCTGCAAACAGTAGGACCACTTGAAGATATTACTTAGGCTGTCCTCTTAAAGCAGTCTGTAGAGATCAATGTTTTAAAGAGAGAGACAGTAAAATTAATTGCTTAACATCAGGCAATTCAATACATATTCCTTACGGAGGAACATGAATGAAATATGGAGTCAAAGCAGCGGTAACAGTTACTTTCTAGTGCTATACATCTGTTTGCCAATGTCCCTTTCAAGTTCGGTATCTCAGATTATTCAGCTTACACAATTAGTTCACAAAACAGTTTGTCTTAATTTTACATTGCTTTAGCTGAAGTATTCATTACGCTTATTATTTGCACAACAGTG
The DNA here is from genome assembly GCF_000699245.1 of Pterocles gutturalis. Lineage (NCBI taxonomy): Eukaryota > Metazoa > Chordata > Aves > Pterocliformes > Pteroclidae > Pterocles > Pterocles gutturalis. The sequence continues at coordinate 21,718 of NW_010128697.1, read as the reverse complement.
ATAATTTAAAAGAATTGAAAAGACAGCTGCACTAGAGCTTCCTACAATACAAGGAAGTCACACTCTTGGTAACTCAACGGCTATCTGCTCTAGCAGCAGCACTGCATCATGTTAACTGGCATTACTGGAGCCCCAGAACAACTTAAAAATCACTTTTGAAATCCCAGTGAGCAAGAGGATGACAACTTTTGTAGCTTGTGCTACTAATAATTTGGTTAATCTTCAGGATGACAGAAAAATGATTTCCTTCCTCCTGGACAAATGCACAGCAAAAATACACCCTCTTTTTGTCAACTCCCTTTTATGGTTTTGACTGTAAGTTCATTGGGAAGTCTTACATGTGGGAACAGAATCACTGCCCATTGAATTGTATTGGCAGTGGCATACTCTCCCTGGCTAGATCTCCAGTACTATACAACAGCAACGCAGTGGACTGAATGGGTGTAACGTGTGGACTTGGACCCAAGAAAAAAAAGAAAAGTAATTTACATGGAAACCCGCTTCCATACAAAGAAAAAGATGCTGGAAGAAACCAGAATACTTTTCATTGGCTTCCAATTTGTTTCTGATGCCAACTCAAGGTCATTAGACAAACAAAAGGAGAATAAAAGTTCCACAAAAGCAGTGGAGTCAGCAAACTAATGAAACAGGGTCGGCAAATGGACTGTTGCTTTCATCTTCAAGGAAACACAATGTACATGGTTTTTCTCCTGTCTACTGGCTTGTGAAATCACTGTTTCTTATTTGTAATACTTCACTTGTTCTCCACTAATTTCTTTGAAGGTTAAGTGAAAAGGGAGTTGTAATACCAAGGATAGTGACAGTGACGGGCAATGCAGACCACAATAATAGCCACTGAGTTTCTTAGCAATAAAAGACAAAAAATAAAGGATGGAAGAAGGAGATGGTGTTCTTAACACAGAAAGTTTTTGATTTATTTCTTTCATTGACTTTGTAGCAGCTGTATTAAAAACAAAAACAAAAACAAAACAAACAACAACAGTACCTAAGGGTAGAGTTTCTCTCATCTTTTCACCAAAAACTGAAGTTATAAATTGAAAACTCAGCTTTAGCTTCCCAATCCCATGGTTTTAAAAAAGTAACTTGGGACTTAAAGATGAAAGGTTGAAACTTGTCTTTTGATAAACAGCTTGACTTTCCATAACTGTTAAGAAAGTAAACTAAAGATATGCTAGTATTTCATCCCGTTTGCTGCAACAGACACAAATCTGTGGTTATAGCAGATATTCTGACTGTAATGAGTTTAAAACCTATTATATATCAATATCAATCAAGCTATTTTGAATGACCCTATACTATCTTGATAACATTGAAATACTGAAATTGACTTCAAAGTTTAAAAAAATTGCATTTTTACATGTGTATACTTTTTGTGTTATACACACTTTTTTCTTAAGAGCTTCCATCAACCAAAATCATGTAGACTTACTGGAGACCAGCTGCTCTCATTTGTTATGCTTCAGTAGACAGGGACTCTGTGATTAACGGTCCTTGTTTTTCTGCAATCTGTAGTCTCTCTTCTCTTCCCGCTCATGTACTGTTTAATGAGATAATCTCAACACCGACATTACTAGCTCTATTTCTGATTTACTGGAATAATGCCCAGAGTTTATTGTGACAGAAGGAAAAGTATCCTAAATCATCGCATTGGATTCTGTTTGAAGCTGACGTGTGCCTGGGCAGGAAAGGGGTGGTGTGGTTTTCAAGAACCAAATGACTTAGTGCAACAGAACGGGTGTATGTTCTTCACTGCTTTAATATATGACTGGAAATCTAATGGAACAAAGGTCAAAGGAGAGATCTGAACAGGACTATGAGAGATGTCTCAAAACTCCAACTTGAAAACTTCAAAAAATAAAGCCACAGAATTTCTGTGTAACTGTAGCAAGCTGAAAATTCCAACTGACAACACAGACTGTTTATGCTGTCTGAAATTGTTTAAATTTTAAAATATATCTTTTTTTGCTCTTGTCTAATGTGACTATGTATGAGATGTACTAGATGATGCATTTTTGTATTACAGTATTGGACTTCTCATTTGTTATGACTAAGGCTGCAAAACACAGTTGTTCAATGGTGGTGTGTATACATTTTAAATGTTGCTATCCAAACCTGGCCTTAGAGCAATTTGGCAACACAGCAGCTGCTATGTGAAAACAACGTTACATGTTACCCTGTGTTTTCTCAAAAAAGCAGAAAATCTACTGATTTATTTTCTACATGCTTTATTTTCTACAAAGCATTAGAAATAACAAGCACACTGCTCAGCATGTGATCTGACGTTTTGCAGCACGTAGCAACATTATGTCTAGTGCTAAGAGCTAGAGGATTTTTTTCTGAGGGAAGAAACCAGCACATAGATTACTCAGGCAGACAATCAGAAGTGGTCAGGTGACATAAAAATTAAATAATTCAGAAAATGTTTTTCTTCCCTATTGAAATAAACTCAAAACTTCACGAAGATGTTTTGCAAAATGGTATTTTTAAGAGATTTCTCATAGAAATAACAGAAGGAACTACAGCCAGAGTGACACAGAGGAAGAGGTAAATTGGAAAAGAGTGTTGATTGTCAGGCCAGAGGGCCCTCTAGTCCCTGTACTGTTAAGTCCTCAGCTAACTGAGCTAGCTATGCATTTTTCTCCAGCAGTTCCAAGGGTCATGCTGATTTCATATATGTGTGTGTGTATGCACAAGTACACACATGCACACACGCGTATACATGCATTCACACACACGCGTATACACATAGCAAATGTATGAAGTTATTAGCTCTCATAAGTAAATTTCACTTTTCAAAGATTTTAACTATGCTTTATTTATAGCCACAACATTTGGCCCACTAGCAGCTAGGAACAGTGATTCTGGTGTTTCACACTTGAGCAAATTCTTGTTTAGAAACCTTCACTTGGTATGCTTTCCACCGTCTCAGATCAAATCCCCAAAATTCTTTATGTATTTGCCAAAATATTTTATGTAAAAAGCTCTAAATAAAGTAATAAGTCAAATGAACAGCTGAGGGGTGGCTGGGGAGAGCAGAAGCTATCTGGTACAGTTTTAGCTATAGTGGGAAAGTAGAAGTGATTGGGTGTAAGACATCTTTCAGTTCTTTTGGTCCTTGTGTTATTAAATACAGCTGTTATCTCCAAGAGGAATTAATATATAGCATATCAGCCATTTTCTGTTAATCTGCTTTTAATGCACCAACGGGAGGAAAATGTGAATAGATTTGCAATTAGTTGATAACCATGAAATAGAAAAACATTTGCCAAATTATTAATCATACTTTGTCATGTGTTTTCTTAAGTCTTGGACATGTGCTTTTAAAATGAAGATATATATGTAACCAATGTAACACAGCAACTGTATTTGCTGTTTTGAGACTTCTCTGAGTCGTTATCAAAAATCAAATTACTACACACTGTGCTAATGTTATTATTGCATATTTCAAAGTCTCATTATGGAAATAGAACCTTTATGTACAGAGCTGTGTAAAAACAGACCTTAAATACCTTAAACAGCTCTATTTGCCTTCAGAAAAGATGTTCTGCAAAAAGGTATAAAAGCAGATACTGTGGCATAATGCATTTAAGGATATTTTTAATCTAAATGAAACTGAAAACTATAATATTGGCAGGATCCTGGTGGACTAAACATTACTCTGGGGAAAGACTGTGAAAGTCATCAATAATAAAAAGAACAGAGATTCTTAAATTCAAGGTTGTATCTGGATACAGAGATCTTTTTAATATTCCAAAATGAAAAATATCACTAGGACTTCCGTAATTAGAAGAGAGTTTATTGCATCGTGTACAGATTAGAAAAGAAGTATTGCTAATAATTGCAGGGTCTAGATATTCCTGGAAATGGCAACCAACAGATTTCTCTAGCAAACAGTCAATGGATCAATAAAAGGTGACACTATTTTAGAGTAACATCTAATTTGGGGTAATTTAAGCACAGAGAAACCAAACTAGTTTTAAGCTAGTCAGCTTAAATTCTTGCAGCACTTCCTCTGCAGTGGCACCAACTCAGATTGCGTTACAAAATCCTGCCCAAGAATTAAGCATTAAAAAATCAAAACCAATAGAAAAATGAATCCATGCTGTCATCTATGATGTTGTGACTGTAATGTTATTGCTCAAATATACTTAAAAATACACACTAACCAAGGTTTTGAGTTTCAAAAGCCAAATTTTGAAAAGTTATGGTAAACCTACCTTCCCTGTTTTACTAAAGGCAGGCTATTCCAGAATATTCCAATAGCTGGAAATCTAGCATATGTCAAAATTAAATACAGCATCTATAAAAACCATTGCTATAAAATTCTATTTTTAATGTCTATTTTCCACTTGATTTTAGTGAAAAAAAGGAAATACTTTACTGGATATTTGAGGGATTCTCAAGTATTAGTTTTACAGCTGATCTTGTAATTTCTTAAGCGATCTTGGTACTAACACTAATGAAACCTCTTAGGGACACAATATTACAGAGGAAGGACAATCTGCACAAGTAGAGTACAAGAAATGGAATTAAATTTAAAATGCAAAGGGCAAGGCCTCAAATGTCAAAGAATAAGAACTTCCAATTTAGGGTTGGAATTCATGATATAAAAGTGATGGAAAAAGATCATTTCAATTTCGCTTGTCTTGCTTTGCTTTCACTCTGAAAGGCTTGCACTGAAAAGCAGCACCTTCCCTGCCAGCTAGATACACATCAGTGAAGAAGTGCAATGGGTGTATTAGTCAATCACAGTAAGACCACAAGCACTGATAAGATGAAGCCGTGTAAAAGGAAGATGTTATTAGAGCATGCATTAGCAAACATATTCCTGCATAAAAGAAAATGGCAATGGCAATGTCCACAGCACAGATGGGACCCTATCTGGAATATGTCTTCTTGTCTAACCATCATCTCAGAGACAACTGATATGAGAAGAAAGGCCAAAGAAAAGAGAAAGGGAATGAAGACACAGATTTATAAAGGAAAATACAGAATATTGATTTTTATAGTGAAAAAAAACCCCAAACAGCAGGTTGTGAATGGATATGAATGTGCTGTTTAACTGCAAAGGAGTGACAAAATATTTAAAATGCCTGACAATGTGGATACCAGAATATCATAACAAAGGGCAGTAAGAGCCATAAAAATAAATGTGGTCTTGAAGCCAGAAGGTCTCTTGTCATCAGAAGGGTGAAATTAGCAGGGAGCAATTTTTCCTAATAGGAGGAGTAGCGGACGTAAGTTTGAATAGTCATATAATAGTGTCAGGATCCTGACTGGGAGATTGTTGCATGTGGAGGAGTTACACACAGCAGTCAACCTGAGTAGGTGCAAGCCTGTGCTGTGCTGGGGTGCACGTGCAGCCTGGTGTCCAGGCTGTGTTGGGCTGCACCCCTTGGCTGTGGACTGTTTCCAGAGGTTAAAAAGTTTTACCTGTCCATCCTATTTGTAAACGGATGGAAAGGAAATCATATACTATCAACCATACGCTACTGTCAAGCATGCCTTTGAGTAACGGTGTTATCATTAAAGCTCTCGGAATGGGGCTGAGCACTGAAACACATTGCTTACATTTGTATTTTCTTGAAGGTCCTTAATGCATTGTATTACATACCAATTACAGCAACAGAAATTGTATTTTGATACAAGGCAAAACCACATAAGTTGCTAAAAAGTCCAGAGAATTACACTGTAGAACAAAATACCAGTTTGCCATTACATCTCATTCTTCAGTGTTTCTTCTACACTTGCTCCAAAGAGACACTGAATAAAGCAGCAGTGAGTTATCACAAAAAAGCTAACATTGCTAATATTGCATCAGTATTAGTTTAACAATAGGTCAGAAGAAGAAAAAAAAAACCAATCTGGAGGGGCTGCAAACTATGACTCAATGGTACAAAAGTGCTTTTTGTTAGTGAATTATTATTCATAAACCATTCAGTGTCTTAATATTGAATGCTACCCGGTAAGTGAAAGATAACCAGAGTGCTCCACTTTGCTCTTTACATCTATGTTGTTACCAACATCTGAATAAAAGAACAAACGTTTACTTTTGTGGGAGGGAAAGGGGGAATATATATACATATATACACATATACACTTGGGCAAATTAGACTCGTGTAGTTGCATAAACATATACAGAAACACTGCTAAGAGCAGATTTTAGTCCACTATCCTGAAATCTTAAATGTCAAGAAACAGAAGCAAATTGCAAATTAAACAGTTCAACAATATGAAGATTGGAGTAATAGTCAAAGACTTAAACAGCATTCATCCCTCTAACAATCTAACAGATGTATGGTTCACGCATCAAATATTTTAAAAACTCAGAATAAACTGATTCTACACAGAAGTTAATTAATTGAAGTCAAATTAATCAAGAATTTGGACTAATATAATTATCTTCCTCACCACAAGCAGATAAAATATTAGAATTTTAAGTAAAAGTGCATTATATTGCATCACTTCATGAAGTAAATCTGCCCATTGTTCAGAAAAAACCAAACAGCATATCAAGGAGATAAACATACTGTATGAGTAAAATTAAAATTTTTATAAATCCTCATGAGAGATATGCAAATAGGAAATTTTGAAGGAGCCACACGCTCCATTTTCATAGGTCTAAACACTTCCCTGTATAGCCTTTTTCAATACCTTACTGTTTTCTGAAAACATGCATCAGTATTTTAAAACCTATTCTCTGTCAACAAGCACTTCTCTCCATTTAAGAAACATCAAAACCAACTCATTCATTGGGTCACAAACTTAAGACAAAAGAAAGAATCTTTCTCTCTTCAGTATGAACCTTGCCTCCCCTTAACCTCCCTCTGCTAGAGAAGAGGAGAGGATTGAAAATAAAACTTTTTTTAACTGTTCCAATAGTGAAGAAGACATTAATTTTTGGAAGACAGACCTTTTAATTTCTTGAAGAAAATTAATTTTTATCTTATTGCTTTATCAGCCTCCCAAATTCCCCTTACATCCATTTTGCCATAAATTTCTTACAGCGAAGGCAACCATTATTCGTTGTTTCTCTGAGCATCAGATAATTTATAACTTCTGTGCTCCAACACAAAAAATATATTTGAAAAAAAAAAATGGAAGCTCTCTTTTAGACTTTGTTAGGCTTATAGACAGAGAAATGTTCCAAATTAATGATGGGGTTAATTAGGGCTTTAGCCTTGCTTTTTTGCTACTTGCCCAGATACTTATGTTGAATTTTACATACTAAATGTGTAATCCAGCTTAGAAAACTGAAAGTTAGATGATGTGAAAGTCATTGATATGTATGTTAAAAGAAAAAACAATAAAAATGAAGAGATTCCATTCTGGAGCCAAGAGCTTTAATACAAAAGCCTAAAACTTAGGGCAGTGCTAGAGAATGCTGAAAAGAAAAGAACTGCCTACAAAGTTATTTCTTCATACTTACTGAAAATTCTTTTTCAAATTTAAAACTGGAATTACTTAGACAATATTATACAGCAGTGGATCAGGATATTTGCCTCATTGCCTTTGATGTGCTAATAAAAATTATTTAAATGGCAGTGATTGTATCAGATACTTAAAATATGTGTAAAAGAACTAGTAGTATTTTTTTTTTACTCTTAACTTACTATAATTTGTTAGAAGGCTGTATAGCTAGCTATGTATTTGTTACAAATAACTACCTCCTCAGACTCTTTTTAAACCTCAGTTCAAAAATGTCATTACACAAAATTTATTTTTATGCAAAGGTTTCCAGTATTCCAAATTACTTGCTTCAAAATATTTTGCCCAATGTTTTAGGCTGTCAGAAGCAAAAGAAAATGTAGGTAAATGCGATGACAAATATTTTTCTCTTAGCAAAGCCCAGTGTGTGTGAGTTTATTTTATCAGGAATTCTGATAAAATTCTGACCAAGATACCACGCTAGTGTCTCTGAAGAGAAATGACAGGCAACCAGGTGAACAAACACTGCATTCTTATAACTATTGATTCCTTATGTTGTGTGGAAGGTTGCTGGTTGGGAGACCTAGACCAAGATGTACTGGAATAATTTCTACAATTTTTAGATTTATCAATGATAAACTGTGGATAATGTACCTACCTGATGAGAATACCAAGATTCAAATATTTCAACATATGTAAAATGATGACTTACTGTCCAGAAGCAGCTAGCAAATGTACAAATATTTTTTTTTTCATCTTCCCTCACGCACTCCCACACCACTTTGTATACTTTTGCTATATGCTATAAACTCTTAGGAATCAGTATATTTATTTTCTAACTTTTTATGTAGTACTTCCCACAACAAAACTTGCAACTTGGTGACAGCTAAGGGCAAACACGATATGTATCTGAATAATAAACAACCAAGAAAAAGTCTATTTCCATAATAATTTTCAGATTTGCTGCAGCTAAAGCTTTGATGATCCTGTTTACCTCACAGCTCTGGAAAAGAACTGATATCTTTCAACACTGCACGAGCAAATATATAAATACCTAAAAGAAGTTGCTGCACCTCAATAAACACTGAATGTATATACAAAGACAATTACAATATCACTTAAACTTCCAGTCAAAACCGTACTGTGTACTATATTTATGTTTTCAAATTTCAAAAAAAATCCAGCCCAAAAATGAAGTACAGAATAACTATATTGCTCAAGGACTCACCAAAAAAAAAACCAAAAAAAACCCCCAAAAAAACAACCAACAAACCAAAAAACAACTGCTAAATTTATTCACTTAATCTTGGTCTTCTGACCACATACCTAATTCCTTAATAGAAACATAGATTTTTTTTCTTAATCTTAATAAAAGTGTAGTGTTCATGCTCCATAAAACTATAGCAGGTTTTACTTGGGTGACTAAATACCAATTAAAGTGTTCAGCTTCTGTTTCAGTTTGAAAATTAGAACCACTCATTTATTTTCAGTAGGGATTTCTAGAATTAAGTACTGATAAAGTAAAAATTGGGAAAACAGTCTCTGATTAATTTGACATTTACCACAGTTTCCCAAATTCACAATTTATTTCTGCTAAACTTCCAGTATTTTACAAAAATAAAAGCCTTTCAAGGTAGAGAAAATACTTCCCTGATACAGCCAGCTGAGGTACTCTGGCTAGTGCTGATCAACAGATCAGCCAAAAGGATTGCAGTGACGGTGTCTGGTCTTAACAAAACCAAACACACTACTGGTCACAGCAGTTCATGTGAATAGAAGGTAAAATGAAAAACGTTTTAACAAAAAGCAGAAAAATTTTTTCTAGTTCTGAGAAGGCTGCAGAAAGAGAAAGTGAAGGTTTTTTCCTACGGAAACAAGACTCAAACAATGGAAGAAAAAAATTCAAGATAAAACTATATCCACCTTTAGAAAGGCAAACTAGTAAGCACACATTATTAGAAATCTGGAAAGTAAGTTTGGGGTTTTTTAAATGAGATATTTACTTTGTGTCACATAGTCTTACCTTTCTCTGTTAAATTTCAGAGAATGTAGGATAGCTGGTCGTTTCTGTCGGAGATTCCACAAATGAAGTGCATCATCTGCACTTGCACTGACCAAAGCACCCTACAGAAGACACGAAATACAGCACAACATATTACTTTTCTGCAGATTCTGTCTTATTCTTAAGTGATCCTCACTGTTAGTGATCTACCCATAGAAAACAATACAGTTTATGAAAAATGCTTGCTTTCTTCTAGAAAAAAATATATTCTATCATAAATGTCAATTTGAATTGATCTGGTAAATGTAAATGTTTTTAATTAGTACAAGATCAGCCAAAGTGAAATTAAAACTCCATCAGTCGAATATGCAAATTAAAGCTTTGTACCAAGGTTACACAAATTAACTCTCATGTATTTCCACGTAAGCACAAAGATGAATGAAATGCAGAACAGACAACACTTATTTAAAAGTGCCCCCAAAATGGACATCTTCTAAGGCCCAGAACCCTACCTGCCTGGGCAGCTTGAAGTGAACTTCTTCTACCTCCTTCCTACTATATTTCTTCTCATCATGGAACAGTGATGTCATGTGAAAATGGACTGCAAGAGGAAGCTCTCTACTGCTGCTGATGGGTTTTACTACACTTACACCTCAGATTAGGTCTAGTACAAGTCCCTGTGTATTATTATGGCAGAGAGGAATTAGATCATTTCCCAAACAGAAGGCAATGAGTTATTCTGAGGAAGGGCAAGGATATAACTGAAAGATCAGTTGATACGAACTATGACTGACCGATAAACTTCTCTTTTTGCATCTTGGATTGCCTTCCTAATCCTAGTAACTGTTCTTTTCAATGTTGACATATGCAAATGAAATTTGTGAAGAGACTTCTCTAATAAAGTGCAATCCATGCGTTAATTCTCATCTCCCAAGGAGTTTGGACCAAAGTCAGAGAGAATATCCATCACAAAAATCAAGCTAATCCTGTGTATTAGGGGTTCTGCTGATCACCTCATGAAAAGAAAGAACACTGATTCAAACCCTGGCCTCCCTGTTTTCATCCCTGCCTTCCTTGAAATAATTCCATTGGATTCTTTGTTTCTAAAGTTTCAGTCCTCCCTCCTCAGTTTCTATGGCTCAGGTACTTTCTCTGAATAGGTGTAGAAAAAAATAAATATTTCTCCAGTTTAAAAATCCACAAAACTAAAACTCTTTCCTTGAGACTCTCTAAGATCTCCACGTTTAGAAAGAGAACTTGAAACTGTTGAAAATGTTTCCTCACCTCACAGGAGAAAATGAATTGAAACTGGACTACAACTAGCTCATGATTTGGGCAAGTTATGAGGTTCTAGAAGAAACCCCAGATTTATACTCCAGAAAGTCTTCTTGCCTCTTTCCATCTCCAGAGATATTCTGCACAACACAAGCTATATTCTGTCACTGTTTCTTAATTTTCTCTAAAATTGATTTCTACAAACCATTTGCAAAGACTAAGCATGATGGTTTATGATCCTTGCAAGTGCTTTTTCTTGCTTCTAGTAGCATATCCCCAACTATTGAGTTTTTAGCCAATAACCATCAATGTATTTCCATAGAAAGATTTAGCTCCTTCATTAATTTGTGTTTGAAACAGGACTGCGCAGCAGTAATTTAGCAATTTAATGGATTTTACATTTACCTGCACAGATCCATATAGTGACAGCCTTTTGTTCAACACTTTATACTGATGTATATGAAGGCAGTACTTTTCCCTGTGTGCAGTCCCACAGTATTCTACGAGGCAGTATGGGGAATGTCCTCTGGACGTATGGCACTCACTTGTTGGCACAGTTTGTCAACGTGAAAAGTTGTATCGCTGAATTACAACACACAAATTGACTTATTCAACTAAATTTATACAGAAGAATCTGAGTAAATATGTCCTTACCTCATTGATTAAGAACTGGAGCTGCAGAACTGCAGCACCACTTTCATGTTGGCAGTAGCAATCAACACCAGGCCTGCCCAATCTGTTGCCATCAAAGTCAAGGATTCTAACATTCCTGTTATCACAAGAGGTAAAGGGGTGGGGGAAAGAACTACCAATTAAATTCTAATTAACCTTTAATTAACCTTAATTTTTCTTGCTTTCTGTAAAACAAAAGAATTCATGCTGACTTTCCACTGTTCTAATTAAAGTAGTAACATCAACAGGCTGAAACACGTCCAATTGTGAGTGATCTGTTCTTGCCTGGTTTTTTTTTGCCTGTGAAATAAAGGATATGAATTAATACAAAAATTCATCAGGATGCACCTTAAATTTCTTTTTACACATTATTGCTTCATATAACACATGAATGTATCAGATTTTTGTACTTATCAAGACATTATAAAATGAATAACTTAGGACTAAGGTCAGTAACACAGTTCTGTAGCAGGATTTATTTTTTTTTTAATCTGAGAAAATGCTTTTTAGAGTGAGACATTTCACACTTACATAAAAGCTCACGTGTAACTATTTCTTTCTGTCTCATCAACAGGAGTACAATGCAGTGCCATGCAGAGTTACCCAAGCCTAGCTATGAACTACATTCCCTAGTTCAGTCCTCAGTTTGAGTGAAATCACAGTTACACTGCTTTTGGCAAACCAGGTAGTTCACTTGGAATTAACATCGACACACTGCTTTGCAGCAATATCTTGTTGTCCAGATATACCATGAATGTAGCTTTCTATCTGTTCTCTTTGGGTCTTTTTCTCTGCATGCTAAATTGCTATTGCCCTAACTTGGACGATGGCCTTTCCCATCCGAGTCAGAGACTAATAAGACACTGTTGTTTCAGAAAATTACCAAAGATAAAATGTAAAACAGAAGAAGAGAGGAATGTGAAATATATTATTAAGAACAATTTGTACAAAACAGGTGAAACACCTTGCTATGTATTCAAAACATCAAGATTATTATCAGAAACAAAATTTTACAACACAAAGCCCTATCTACTTGTTATATATGATCATATTAGCATATTGTAAAATCCTGAACAAAAATGCCAACTGTCCACCTATACTGCAGGCAAATGTTAGAATTTTTACTTCCCCTTTCACAGGTGAACAGACTTGCAGTAAACTATTCTAAAAATGGCCTCAGAGAAGTAAAGTCCATAGATTACCAAATTTGAGGGTTAAAACTTTAAAGTATTAAGTAATTACTTTTCCAATTGTTAAACAAGCAGTTTAATGGAGACTACTGACCTTGAGAGACTCAAGCTCTACTCCTAATTCCACCTATTGGTATAGTGGATAATCTTAGGGCAAAAAAAAAAAAATAATCTTTTCTTTCCTGTGCCTTCATTTCCCTATTTGTAAGCTGGAGATAGTCTTTTACAAAAGAACACAATACCTCCTTTGACAGGGATCTCAGTGTACTGGTATCTACAGATGAAAAGCTGTGAATAAAACATCATAACTACATTATAGGACAATAAGGTAGAGAAAAAAACCTAAGTAACTCTATTTGCCACTTGTTCCCAGTCTGTCATCCTGAATACAATTATAACCAACAAAATAATTTAAAAAACTGTGCATCATAAACAACCTATTTAAAATTGTCAATATATATGGTAGTCTAGGATACTTTTAAAGGGTCGATGGTAATCCTGTGGTCCATTTTGAATGACTGTTCTGTGTCACTCTTTTTATACTGTTCCCCACTGCTTGTTGTGAGAGGAAGCGTGACTAGCATCAAACCCAACCAACCAACCAACCAACCCACCCACCCAGTGGGGATTCCAAACTAAGTGGAAGTTTTAACAGATAAGTGTTTTCCCTTTAACTTGAGCTTCACCTTCAGTATAAATATACGGCACAAGCTAATGATTGTCCTTAATGAAAATTACACTAGCATTGCCCTGATTAAGTGGCTGTCACCCCTCAGCATCACTATCATGCTAAATCAGTTTTCTAGGAAACATCCTAACAAAGTAGATGATTTAATTCAGCATATCCCAAACAAATAAAGCACTCTCCAATAATTCACATTAATTTGCATAAGTGTTCACCCTGAAATACTTCACAAACTACTAAAATAAGAGAGAAATCATGCTGTCTGCTTCAGCCTGGCCAAATGCCCTGAAGTAAGGACTGATGCTTAAATAGCAGCATTATCACCGACTGATGGTGATTTTCAAACATTGTGGGAGCTGTGGTGAGGTCCTTCCAGTTGAAGGAGCTGAAGAGATATGATGACTTGGCACATGTTCTTGGCACTTTAGCCCATCTTCTGCAAATTCTGTGCTTTGCTGCCAAGCATGGAGGAGTATAAAGGTACCTCATCAAATCTTTTCATGCCAGTGTACTCCACCAGGACGTACAGCAGAAGTAGACAAATCTACAGGCTTTGAACTGAATTTATTCTTTTACTTCTCCCTTTTTTTATTAAATAATGGCTCTGCTGTCATGGAGAGTGGAATATCTCTGAAGATATTAAAAGGGGGGACTAATACAGATACATCTGAATACCTCAAAGAAGAAATCATGGGTTTCAAGGATAAAGGCCAGTCACTATCTTCTCCTTCTTATCAAGATCTTGGATCTCCCAGGGGCCTTCACAGACATGTCAGATTATCCTAATTTACACATAAAAGGGAAAAAGATGAAAACTGTCTGGATGTCTGTTGGGATCCAGAGTGAAACAAGTAGAATCAGAATTATGTGCATCAAGCAACGAAAGCATCACAGTAATAACATTCTAACAGAAGAATGGTTTTTTTCTGAAAACAACATTTAATCCTGGTTTTAAGATCTGAATGTGTGAAACAGGATATTTTGCTCTGTATTCACTTGTATGCAACAGTTTTTTATAGAGTATTTCAATATCCTGTTATTCCAAAGCTTATCGTTATTTGGAGAAAAAAAAAAATCAGTTGTTAGGATGCCTAATTTTAAGTATTTGAATTCAGCTTCCGAGATGCAGACTTCCATGGCAGCGTAATACATTATTAACAAAGAATTTACACTCTCATGTCTTGAGCCATTCCGCCAGAAGTTGATGAAAATTTCCATTTCCCAATATTACAACATGATGCAGACTTTTTCCTCCAAATCCTTATTGTCACTTGTATAAAGATCAGTTAGTATATATCTGATATTCTCATTTCGTATCCATACTTACTGTATCTTGAATGCCTGATGTCAGAGCACATGCATATGTGGATATGTTTTACTGGAAACCAAAGTCGCCAGTGAATTATTACATACATAGGAGAGGTTTACATACATAGGAGAGGTATCAAGCTTCTCATAAACATGATCTATGACCAAACTTTCCACAGCATCCCACAACAGTCTTGTTCCATAACTCATTTTTACTGTATGATACACACAGATCTGATGTCTCTCATTCTTCTCAGAGGTTACTATTAATGAAATCCAAAGACTTGAAAGTCTCGTGTGTTCACGGAAAACCAAAAGTGCAGATACTTCAGAACTGACTCCTGGAGTCAAGACCAGTGTTACATGCAGCAGGTATTTAACTTCTTAGGAGCAGAACGTCCAAGGTAAGGCATATTTTTCTTCATTAAGATGGGTGATTCTTCAGTAGTGTCAGATTAAATCTTTTTGCCATAGCAAGGACTGCAGACTGATTCGTTCCTCCTCGCAAGGGAGAGGAACTGAAGATATGGTATCATAAAGGACCACCTGCCAAGGCATGCCAAGTGGCTAATAAATACCCCTGTCAAGTAAAAACTGAAAAATTACAGATGGCACCTTCTTCAAAACTGAAACTCTTCTGTAAAAGAAGGTGACACCATGCTATGTGAATAAGCAACTCTAACTTTTTTCGACTACTTGACTTCTTCCGTGACCAAAAGCAATCCATGTACAGAAACGAACACGGAAGTAAGCAGTTATAATTATTAAGCAGAAACCATGTTCTCACATCCACTGTTTTATTAAAAGACACACACAGAAATAGGCAATCCCCATTTGTAGCCCCTCCTTCAAAATATTTGGGAATTGTGGGGTGCTGCAGAAGTAGCATTGCTGCTTGAAGGAGTCCTGTCATCTGATCTGCACTGACTGGTACATGTTTGAGTAACAATATGCAGCACGCTAAGAGCAGATGCTTGTGGGCTGGTGTTACTCCATTATATAAACCAACTGTAAAATTTATTTAGGGTGTAACTTAAATATAGGACAGCTTTTTCTTGCAGAAGACCTATTCCACTGAGTTGAGTGATTTATCAGTTTAAAAAGCACCAATGTATTTAACTAAATATTTAAGTAGCAGAATGGCCAAAGGATTCAAACACACTGCTAACCAACAAAACCAACCAGAAGGTTAGTTGGTTTTATCTGTGTCAAAAGATAACAGGTATGAAAACATCATCTTTATGACCTAGATTTGCAGTTTTGAACTTTCAGTTCTGGAATATAAAACTTTGCAGTTCCTTTGTGGAATTTCTATAAGTCTCACATACACCAGTTTTGTGTCTACTATGGAGCGTGCATATTCTGGCACAAATAAATGCCACTAGGTTTTGTCCTTCAAACAAGCTTCAAACTGAGTTTTTTTTCTCTTTCCATGAGACATTTTATCTTCATTTAAACATTTCAAACAGCAGAGAATCCATAATTTCTGAAGTATATCGCTCTGGTCTTTCACAATCCTCACTATTAAGAATGTCATGCTATATGTAGAATCAATACATTTAGCTTCAGTTTCAAGTGTTTTGATCTTATTATGCTTTTCTGTGCTAAATTAAATACTTTCTATTAGCAGATATGTCGTGCTTTGAAACTGTGATCAAGCTGTATCTTACTCATCTTCCACATAAATAAAACCAAAAAACCCTTGAGCTCCTTTATTCTCATGTCACACAGCAGTTTTGTTACCTCTAGAATAGTCCTTATGGTTTTTTCTACCTGTTTTAGAATTCATTCTCAAGCTCTTTCAAGTATCAACAGAGGCACACATCATCTTGGTAATGGTTTCTTTAATACAATGTAAAAATGTATATAGAATTTTAATATTCCTTAAATTCAATATAGGTTTTCAATGTGTGTGTGAGAGAGACCTCTTAATTACCTTAGCAAATCAGGAAGCCATATTGTTTATGTTTTTTGAGACTTCTCCATTGCTTTGCAAAAAATAAGTGCCCTTACCGAGTGTCATTCTGTTAACCACATGTAACTGAGCTCACCGAATTCCGTTAAAAGGACACACAACCTAATCCTGGCTTTATGACCTTCTGTTTGCTGTGGATTCACTGGACACTGCTTTGTTAAACAATAACTTTTAGTGTTTTAAACATAGAAGGATTCCGTTTTACAATGAGCTTCATTATGTCTTGAGTTCATTCAGCTGTTTAAATAAAGAGGTCTTCCTTTTTCCCCCTCCACTATGAAAAGGTGAATTACTTCTGTGCTTGGCTGCTCTCTTAGGATGCTAAACATGATGTGTTTTACAAGTACAGACAAAATTGTTGGCACCGATAAGCACGAGCTTTTGGTCTACAATTATATTTTTCTTGTTTATTTGTCTTGCCATAGACTTCTCTGTTCCTGCATACAAATTACATAAGAGTCAATCCCAGGAACAGTTAATATCTATTATGATATATACAGGCTGAAAAAATTGCTTTTGGCAACTTTGATTTCTTTCAGGTTCAAGTACTTACATACGGCTTGTATTTAATGGCAAGTCTATATACAGAGACTACAGTTGGACAGCTGAACGAATGCTATGAAAAATATGACCATTTATTCAAGTAAAATGCAAATTCGCATCAACACTATTCATAATTTTTTGATTCCTATAAATTTAGAAGCTATTTTATTTCCCAAAATATCTGCAGATACCACAAGCATTACCAATACTCACAGGGCTATATATTTTCAGCTCTTTGTGAGACTGCCTTCCAAGATCTTTGTCATTTTGGGAATCATCTGTTCCAGAAACAGAATACGAATACAAACACCATGTGATTGAACTCAATCAACCCTAAACCTGAAAGAGCAAATTGTGAAAAGCACATATTCAGAGCTAATGACTCCTCCAGCACTGTTTCACAAAAAACATGCAGGTGAATAACTTGATGTTTCATTTGTGGACTATCAATAATTTTCAATTTCCATTTGTGTACACTTATATACACACACATATATAAAATAATTAACAGAAACCACCTAGCTCTAAATTCACCTTCAAAAAGGAGCCATTTAGCTGCTAGTTTGCTGCTATTTTGTAACAGCTCCATATCGCCAGGCAGACACCCTGAAATCTCTGTTCGTTGAGATTGTACGTCTTGCAGTAGTTACAAACATTAAGAGTTTGCATTTACAGTGGGCTTCCTCTTTTCCAGGTAGTCATAAACCTCAACGAGCTCAGTGACACATACAGATAAAAACAAGAAAGGCAACAATGAGTGAAAACTGAAATCTGCAGAAGTGAGGGAGGAGTGTATTGATTATATTCACAGGGCCTGTTATTTCAGAGAAATTTACAAATGCAGACACAAATTTAGTCAAAGGCATGACAAATATGGGAATAGAAAGAGAAGCATATATGTAAAGCTTGTTTACAAGCACACCCAGTAAAAAACTACAGAGAGAATAAGCTGTGAGAGAATGATACTCTTGTCCTAATGTACATTGGAGGTTATGGAAAACTAAACCGAGCCACAAATGAGAGGGGTGTGTATTTTGGAACATCCTAAAGCCAGAAAGTCACTTTAACATAACCAAGAGCCTGCACAACAACATACAGAAATAGAGACCAAAAAAAATTGATAACACAACTGCATTTTATTCAATTTACTGACTTTTAAGTGGACTATGCAAATTATACCATTTGCTAGCCATCTGTACACATTGGGCACAGATGGTAGTCTAACATACTCTCTCTTACAAAAGAAATCATACAGGTAGTTTAACTCAGCCACTTTTAATTTAATTTTTTTTCTCAGCCTTCAGATATTAATATTTAACACAGTATTTTCTCCACGTATATCTCTACACCCAGAACACACGACACGTGCAGTTACTGATAACAAATGCAACCATCTACAATTATTTTATACTAAAACTCACTGCATATAAAACTTAAGTGTGAAAGTTGTATTAGTGTTATCCCCACTTGCACATGCTACCACTCAATTTGTTGATAACTGCTTTATTGAAAGTTTTAGGAAGTTTTGTTTGTGCTCTTCAAGCAAAAAAAAGGAAGACTATATAAATTCTACATAAGACTGAAATTTCAGATTTATAATACTTTCCTACAGGAGATTTTTTTTTTAAGTGATTGTTGAATTTTCAGCAATTTGTAGCAGTGATCATAAGGTGCTGATTTTCTTCATAGCTGCCAGAACAAATGGTGGTGAAAACAGAATGAAAAGTGATCACAGAATAAGTCTTTTAAAAAAAGGTCAAAACTTAATATATCTAAAACCAAAAAGACATTTTCCCAAATATTTTTTTGTTGCTGTGGAAAAGTTACACAACTAAAATAACATATTAAACCTTCATTGATGTCATGGCAGAGCTCAAGAATACACATTGCATTTTCTCTTTTAAACAGAGACAGCAATTAGCAGTGACTGAAAATATTTAAAGCAAGACTGCATGTTTTCCCAAATGCTACCTCCAGCCCCAACCACTGGACTAGGAATAAGGTTGATGAAACTCTTATGGCCAATTCCATAGTCTGTAGGAGATGAGAACAGATGATTAAATAATGTTCCTTTCTTATCTGAAAGTGTTTCACTATTTTGTCTAATACAGATATGGCAAAGAAAAACTTATTTGTTCAGTGGTGTTAGAAGAATTAACAGTTGCCACAATTAATTCTGGCTAATTCTCCATGCCAGGTACTTTACAGCAATGAGCCCCACACAACTACAGTTCTGTGTTTCACGAGCAATTACAGAGTTTTAAGATGAGCTCTGCTGTGAACATTGTTTTCTTACTCACAGTTTAGTAAAAGCGGAAGCAATCAGGAGCACACGTATGACTACTTAACGTGGGACTTTTTATGTTCAGACCTGCAATGAGAATGCCCTGGATTCTTATCAGGTGCTAAGATCCCCCCAAATCTACTTTGCTTAGGCCTATCAACAAACAAACATAGAACTGAAAAAAAGAATAAAAAACTTCTACTGAAAAGGTAAGATAATTCCATATTTCTATGAAAGACTATGAGCATCTTAACAAGGCATTCAATAGGAATTTCTTTAAGCACAAAATAAATGCTTTCTATAATCAACCTGTTTTCTTTCGAAGTTAAATTAACAATTATGTGCAGAGCCTAATCCATCAACCTGCTACAACAACAGAAATCCCAGAATTAATTTTAAGAAATTTTGTCCCTGAAAATCTCCAGACCACTAGATATTAAGACAGTTAATTGGTTATGAAAGTGAGCTGACTGACCAATAACATACCGTTAGTAGATCTTGTATTCTGATTCATATATTTACTGTAAGAAGTCAACTTTATAAATCAAATTAAATCATCACTATCATAGAATCATAGACTGGTTAGTGTTGGAAGGAACATTAAAGATCGTCTAGTTCCACACCCCCTACCACGGGCAAGGATACCTTCCTCTAGACCAGGTTGCTCAAAGCCCCATCCAACCTGGCCTTGAACCCCTCCAGGGATGGGGCATCCACAGCTTCTCTGGGAAACCTGTTCTAGTGCCTCACTACCCTCACAGGAAAAAACTTCCTCCTAATATCCAATCTAAATCTACCCTCTTTCAGCTTAAAACCATTACCCTTCGTCCTATCAATATACTCCCTAATAAAGAGTGCCTCTCCATCTTTCTGCAGGCCCCCTTCAAGTACTGGAAGGATGGCCTAAGGTCCCCTTGGAACCTTCTTTTCTCCAGGCTGAACAACCCCAACTCTCTCAGCCTGTCCTCATATGGGACGTGCTCCAGCCCTCTGACCACCTTCACGGCCCTCCCCTGAACTCACTCCATGTCTCCAGGTCCATGTCTTCCTTATGTTGGGGGTGCCAGAGCTGGATGCACTACTCCAGGTGGGGTCTCACGAGCATCCAGTAGAAGGGGAGAATCACCTCCCTTGACCTGCTGGTCACACCTCTTGTGATGCAGCCCAGGACACGGTTGGATTTCTGGGCTGCAGCTTCTCATTACCCAACACCCCCAAGTCCTTCTCCTCAGGGCTGCTCTCAATCCATTCTCCATCCAGCCTGTATTTGTGCTTCAGATTGACCTGGCCCATGTGCAGGACCTTGCACTTGGCCTTGTCGAATTTCATGAGGTTTGCATTGGTCCACCTCTCACACCTGTCCAGGTCCCTCTGTATGACATCCTTTCCATCCAGCGTGTCGACCACACCCCACAGCTTGGTGTCATTGGCAAACTTGCTGAAGGCACACTCAATCCCACTGTCCATGGCGCCAACAAAGATGTTAAACAACACCAGTCCCAATACTGACCCCTGCAGAATGCCACTCGTCACGGGTCTCCACTTGGACACCAAGTCATTGACTGCAACTCTTCGAGTGCAACCGTCCAGCCAGGTCCTTATCCACTGAGTGGTCCATCCATTAAATCCATGACTCTCCAATTTAGAGACAAGGATGTCATGCAGGACAGTGTCAAATTCTGTTAAGTTTTCTGATTATACTGGAATAAGCAGCAGGGTATGCTGTACAAATACAACCCTGAGGCACTGAAGTAAATGTGGACTCTCTGACGATCACCAGTGATGATACGCTTTCAATCTTAGTAACGTCAGAAAATTTCCATGTGTAGCATCACAGAACGCTTT
Organism: Pterocles gutturalis; assembly: GCF_000699245.1. Taxonomy (NCBI): domain Eukaryota; kingdom Metazoa; phylum Chordata; class Aves; order Pterocliformes; family Pteroclidae; genus Pterocles; species Pterocles gutturalis. The sequence goes on along the minus strand of NW_010128697.1, from coordinate 490 downwards.
TGTTTAACTGAGAGATCTAAGTATAATCATATATATCCTTAGAAAGATATGTTATGCAAGGGCACTTCAGTCAGAAAAAACTGCACTAATACACAAGTACTAATGCATTGAGAAAGACAGTACCTGATCTTGACTCAGGCTTTGTAAGCAGTCAGTGATTTAGAGGTTCTTTCACTTGATTGTTTGAACATTCCTGTTGTTCTAAGGAATATGCCAAAAGAAACACTTAAAGAGTTTCATTCAGACATTTCAGTGCTTATCCAACTACAAAGTAATATGGATGCTGAGATCATATATCACATTCTTTTTAGGCAGTGTAGTGCTGCCCAAATATTAAACTGTTTTATTACTTAACAGGAAACTGCTCCCAGCTTGTTAGTCAGTTTATGAGCAATTCCTCAAATTCATCAACTCTATCAGATCTATTATCATCTGTTTAGTATTGGATTATTCCAGAAGGTCTCTGGTACAAATAAATATATACTAAATA
>NW_010128696.1:677-963 GCF_000699245.1 Pterocles gutturalis | reverse complement strand
GGTTTCAAGGAAGGTGCGTGTGTACAAAGAGCCCGGGGAGCACAGACACGCGTATCTGAGTCCTGCGTGGCTGCTCCGAATTTGCTCTTTAATGAAAAAAAAATTTCCTCTTTTTGAACTAAACTCTGTTCTCTGAGGAGTACCCCCAAAAAAAGCCGAGGCGGTGCCCTGAGCGTTGCTGGGGGCTGGGAAATAATCCGGTAACGGGGGGAAACGCTGGGTGCCAGGCACCGGCCCCGGCCGGGGGAAGAGGGGGGGAACGGCACCGCTCCCCGCCCCGGTTCTG
>NW_010128696.1:362-601 GCF_000699245.1 Pterocles gutturalis | reverse complement strand
AAAAAAATAATCAAACCAAAACAAACAAACCCAACCGTAAAGCGGTGATTTTCCAGCGCACCCGCTCCACGGCGGTTCCCTTGTTGCAATAAAGAGTCACCTGCAATTTTCTAAACATCGTCGGGTGGTTTTTCTTCTTTTTTTGCTTAGTAAGCACAGATTAGGAGCAAAGTCCCCCTGGCATTTACTGAACGCTGATCAAAGCTGGGGGTGGCACCGCAGGAGCAAGGCAGGCAGCG
>NW_010128696.1:0-260 GCF_000699245.1 Pterocles gutturalis | reverse complement strand
CCCCCCTTCTATTTGGGAAATGACTTTGTTTTCCTCCTAATCACGGCTTATTCAAGAAAAATCATGCCCATTTCAAGTTGGACTCCGGTTTTCCTCCTTACTTTGGATTTTTTTTTTTTCCCCAATGAATCACGTTTGCTCTATCTCGCCAGCTCCCCAAACCCTAAAATAACGCTAAGGAAATGAAACCAGGAATCGATTCTTTCCGCTGAGCATGTTGTTTTGGGGATTGGTTTAAATAACAATAAAATATATTAAAT
>NW_010128695.1:2830-3060 GCF_000699245.1 Pterocles gutturalis | reverse complement strand
GGTTTCCAGCCCTCGGCACCTCTTATTTTTCTCCCCCTTCAGCAACCAAAAGCCCATCAGGTGATTCATTCAAACAATTTTTCACCACAACCTGCTTCCCTTCATGAAAAAGAAAATAAAATAAAAAATTTAAAAAACCAAACCAGGGCGGCGTGCACCTTCCCCATTTCCATCACTCTGGGAACACCCCACAGCTGCACCCCCGGGTGACGTTACGAGCCCGATTCCCG
>NW_010128695.1:0-2763 GCF_000699245.1 Pterocles gutturalis | reverse complement strand
GTTCACCTCGGGATAAACCCCCCCACCACTCCCCAGAGCTGAGATTTAACGCAGCAATGCTAAAAAACTACCCAGCCCGTTTCCATGGGGACATGAGGCACATGTTGCTATGTGATGTTCAGCCCGTTGCCACGGAGACAGCGGGGATGTCACCACGCAGGGTTTATCGGTTGCCATGGCTATTGAAAGGCGCCTGTCCTCTGGGGACCTCCAAGGACCAGGGCCACCAGCTTCCTCTCTGAGATGGCACCAGCTCCCTGGAAGCCCAGTGGGGACCCGGCCGTGCAGGTCCCCAAGGCCACAGTGATGGGCACCTCTGACCCAAGATAAAGAAGGAGCCCTGCCCCACATTTTCCCACCAAGAGTGGCATCACCCCCTGGCCACCATGTGCCCCAACCCTTATCCATATGTGAGCAGCGTCCTAGCAATGGGGATCTACCGGTGGGGTTATGGCTAATGGAGACCCCCCACTCCCAGCATGAGCACGCAGAAGGGCGCAGTCGCCATCCATCCACAGAACCCCATTATCCTGTGCCCCCCTCAGCACAGCACGAAAGAATAATTTTTTCCCTGCTTTGGAGATGGCTGTGGGACCAAAGCCACGCGACACCAAGCAAAACTCCCCAGGACCCAGCCCAGGACAAGGCAACACCGCAAAACAAATACAAGAGCGTCATCTGCCCTGAGGTCCTGCAGAGAGCCCCCAGCTGGACTTCCACATGGGGAACAGAGGCTAAAAAAGAATCAGATCTGGAGGCTGGGGTTTATCTGGCATCAGACACCCCACTTTGCGTTCTTCCCCCCATGCGGTGCAGCCATCCCGGCAGCACGAGCCCAAGCCTGCGCAGGGTGCGAGAGGAGCAGGTTCCACGGGACCATCTGAGCCCAAGGACCAGCACAGCACCTGCTCATCGGTCAATTCGACATCCCCATGGCCACATTCCCAGCCCTTCCCTCCCTCCTCCTCCTGCCTTCCTCTCCCTGCCGCAAGCAGCTGCGCAGCGCGGTGCAGCCCCCCCCCCCCCATTTCCAGATTCCAGAGCCCATTTCCCCGAGCACAGAGAGCTCCTCGCTCCCTTCCCCACTCCCTGCACACATCTGGGCTACATCCCCCAGCCCCCAGGGCAGGATCCAGCCCCCACCTTACTCCACTTCCAGCAGCTCCCAAGGGCGGTTTCACCCCCCAGCTCAGATCCCAGCCCTGCCCCTGCCGCTCTGCCTTGTCTCTAACTGCATTCCAGGAGGGGAAAGAGAGATGCAAATAGGAAACCCCAAAACAGGGATGCAAGAAAGTCCTGGCTGTTTGGATTTTTTTTTTCCCCCTCCCCACTGCAGAGCCCCCGCACTGCCCGTCCGGGATGAACCGATCTCTATCCGATCACAAACTGCTTCCCCAACAAGCTCAAAGTGGGTTTTTATGCAGCCATATAAACCCCCATGGAAAATACTTACATGCTTTATTAAATAAATTAAAGGTATTATTTTCTCATCATTTTGTTAGGTTTCCTAGGAAGGATGTAATTTTTCATTTAACTCCACTGGACGAAAAAAAACCCCACAACTGAAAACCTATAGAAAGGTATATTACCCTGTAGTGGAAAATTAGATTCCTCCTACACAATACTATAGGATGATTTAAATATAACATATAGGAATATAACATGTTATTAAACTGTATAGTATCTTTCTAGAAAGACCTACAGTACAGAATTCTAAAAATTACTCCCAAACCCTATTATGTTTCCATCTAGCCCAGCTGGTTTCCTTTCTATTGCATGCTGCAAGACTTTTCCTGAAAGGTTAGCGTTAATTGTGCCTTGAAACGGTGCTGCAATCACGCTCGGAGGACAGCTCCAAACTCCTCCAGACGTGACAAACCCCCAAAGGAAACCCCCAGCCTTGGGCGAGATGGATGCAGGGAAGGATGCGGGGAGGGATGCAGGGTGGGATGCGATCCCAGTCCCTCCCACAGTCAAAAACCACCTTTCTGGGCAGAGGGGAGAGGGGTGCAGCCGGGGCAGAGCTGGTCCCAGCCCCTTGGCTTCACAGGCACAGAGCAATCCTGTATTTCAGTTTAATTCAGCCATGTCTCAATTCAGTATTTTCAGTCCCAGCCCTCTCCCAGTGCTTATTACGCCAAATATTAGGGGGGTTCAAACAATTATCGGTGCCCCAGCAGCATGCACCCGTCCTCTTCCCCCTCAGCAAGAAAAAAAAGGAATAAAAGTTGCCTTTAGCTGTTGCTATAGAGACATGCCAGCTCAGCACAGAAACCCCAAATCTTGTCAAAAATGGAAGAATTTAAGATTTTAATCAGCGAGAACACACGGGAGGCCAGGAGCATCAATGCACGTCCTTGCCTTAACAGCCTCTGCCTTCAGATGCGCTCGCTCCTCCTTTAACAGCATCCTAGGAGCCGTTCAGGAGCAGCGATGGAAAGAGAGGAGAACGAAAGCAACGAAAACCCCGTCCGCTTTCGAGTATTTTCTCTCCCCGCTGAAGCAGCTCCTTGCTGGCCAGGCTGATTTCTGGACCAACAACCCACCGGCCAAACTGTTTGTGTTCCCCATTCCTTCATCCGCTGCCAGAAAAAGAAAATAAAATTCAACAATAACGAGCTAGGCAAAATATTTCCCGGAACCGCCGCGATTTCTCCCATAAACTTCACCTCGCAGCCAGTGCAGCCAACAGCGGGGGGAAGAAAAATAAAAAGAAAATCCCAACTTCCAGCGCCACGAGATGTTTTTGTGACAGTCTCAAAA
>NW_010128694.1:0-738 GCF_000699245.1 Pterocles gutturalis | reverse complement strand
GCTAAAGGTTTCACAAGTTGGCCATCAGCTGTGAACACTATTTTTTATTTGAAAATGTTCAGATCCACATGTCGCATAGCTTTAAAGTTTACCATAAATGCTTGAATTTTCAACAGGAAATATCCTTAATATGACAAAAGTTGTAAGGCAGAATCATAATTTATTTGGAAAATTCATTTTAAAAAGGTGATGTAATTATTCCAGGCATAAAGTAACAGGAAATTTCAAATATTGCATAACAAAAATATCTTCATACATGACCTTTAGAATAGAATTTCTGAGCTAATCTGCTGTTCAGGATTTTATGTGTGTGTAGGTGTGTGTGTGTATATATATGTATGTGTGTTTATATATACATATGCATGCTGTGTTAACTACAGGAATTCTACAGGAATTCTGGCTGTGCTGGCCCATATGTTACATGAGGTGAATAATACTTTTCAAATATTCTGGCTGATAGGAGAGTATTTGTAGTCTGAAAGTTTATAGGTTACACGGGGCTTTCTTTTAACAGTGTTCCCACAAATGTGCTAGGCAATTAGCAAAAATGTGAAATGGAAGAGCCTACCGTCCAATTATCTTACTCTTACTTTGTAGCTGTGTTTTACTTCTGAATAGTGCCATTGATTCTGGCTATTCATAGAGGAAATTGCTTTTTTATTTAGCATTAATAAGTATGGCAGAATCAGTCACAAAATGTTATACAAGTCTGGAAAAAAATACAGCAAGAAGGAACAA
>NW_010128693.1:434-942 GCF_000699245.1 Pterocles gutturalis | reverse complement strand
TCCCCCTCGTGCCCCCCCCATCTCTGTTGTCCCCGTAGCCCCCGCACTGTCGCCACGGAGGGGGGGGTGTCACTGCCTGTGTCCCCAGCACCCGCTGTCACCGCGCCCCTCGCTCCCGCCGTCGTCAAAACTGCGAATAAATGTTGGTGAGGTGACAGGGAGAGGTGACAGTGGCGCGGGCACGCGGGGGACACCCTGGGTGCAGGGGACATCCTGGGTGCAGGGGACAGGACATCCTGGGTGTGGGGGACATCCCAGATGTGGGGGACAGGACATCCCAGGTGCAAGTGACACCCCGGGTGCAGGGGACATCCCAGGTGCAGGTGACATCCTGGGCACAGGTGACATCCCGGGTGCAGGTGACACCCCAGGTGCAAGTGACATCTTGGGTGCAGAGGACGTCTGGGGTGCAGGTGACAGGAGCATCCCAGGTACAAGTGACATCCCAGGTACAAGTGACACCCCCGGTGCAGGTGACATCCCGGGCGCAGGTGACACCCCCAGGTGC
>NW_010128693.1:0-363 GCF_000699245.1 Pterocles gutturalis | reverse complement strand
AGGGGAACGGACAAACCGGGTTCGGGTGCCACCCCCAGGTGCAGGTGACACCCCGGGTGCAGGTGACATCCCGGGCGCAGGGGACACCCTGAGTGCAGGTGACACCCCGGGTGCAGGTGACAGGAGCATCCCGGGCGCTGGGACCCCAGCGGGGACATTTCCAAGCCCGCGGTGGCCCTGTCCCCTCCATTTCACACCAGGCCACCCCCCGTGGGGTGGGGACGCGTTGGGGACCGAGGGCTGGTCCTTGTCCCCGCGTGCCAGCTGCTGTTATTTACCCACCAACAGGCAGCAGCCGGCTCTTTATGGCCCTTTGTCCCCTGGAGGAAAACAAGCAGTGGGGACAGCTTGGGGACCTTGGGG
>NW_010128692.1:16741-17013 GCF_000699245.1 Pterocles gutturalis | reverse complement strand
TTTAAAAAGGAGGGAATGGGCTCCACGAACACATTTGTGGTGCTGAGTTTGAAAGTATGTTGGCAAAGTCCAGCCGAAACATGGCTTTTAAATGATTTTTTAATATTTTCTTATTTTTTTAAAAATAAAGTATCTTTAGTTCTGCCACCTGGTTGTTCACTGCTGCTTTTCCATTCCAGGCAGTTACTGAAAGACCCCCAGGTGTTATTTGCAGGGTACAAGGTCCCGCACCCGCTGGAACACAAAATTATCATACGCGTCCAAACCACCCC
>NW_010128692.1:0-16665 GCF_000699245.1 Pterocles gutturalis | reverse complement strand
GTAAGTAAGTTTTTCTTTTTTTTTTTTTTTTCTTTAAAGTATTGGAGCTTCTTGTAATTAAAAGTTAAACAAAGGGAGGGGTAGTATATCTTAGAGTTGCTATTTTAGGTCGATAAATTCATCAAAGCCATGCCATGTCGGGTTACTCAGCTTCTGTCAAGGCAGGTGTTTGCTTGCTGGGCAAGGGTTAAAGGGTGCTTGCTGATTCCCTAGGTGGCCTGCACTAGTTTTTTCAGTCTTATTAGAAAATTATTTTTACACTACTTTTCCATGTGTTTTTTTTTTTCTTTTTACTCTCCTGTCAAAACTCTGGGACAGTATTCTTTGAACATTTCTCATTGATTCTGGTCAACTGTGCAATTTATTTATTTAGCCCCTGATTTTTGAGACTTAAATCTACCTGAAAGGTTATTCAGACAAAACTGGGGCGACTATGAATAGGATTCTCTCTGTGTGGCATTCTCTGATGGGCTGGTAAAAGGTAACAGAGTGCACCCATTTTGTAAATACATTTTGATTTTAGTTTAAGTATTATTTCTCTGGATGGTGTAGAGATTTCCACTGGTGGTTTGTGGCTCTTCCTATGTTTCACACAAGAGTGGTGCAGTTGTTTACACTGACCTCCTCCAGCTCAGTAGCAGTTCTTGTCTCAGTGTGTGTATTTTTGTTTGTGTTTTACAGGTTGCCATCAAAGATAAACAAGAAGGAATTGAGTGAACTCACCCCATTTAGAGTGGACTGCACTTCTGATGCAGGATGATGTGTCTGTTAGTTCAATGTTCTATTTAAACCTCCAGTTATGGCAAATATTTTCATCCTTTTCCCACTGATGTTTAGTTTTGGACAGCAGTAGGGATCTTTTGAGGTTTTTTTTGTACTAGACAGGCAGTTTGCCAGGAGAATGTATGTCTTGTTCGATTTGATTGATAAATCATTAAAATGATTTCTACTTTTCTAATTGGAGCCTTAAGGCAAATATTTGTACTGGGCTGTTGGCGAGTTTATTGTGAGTGTACTTCCAGCACGGGAAGCTGCTGAGTGACAGCGGTAGAGGAACTCTCTGCTTTTCCTTTTCAAGAAGTCCAGGCACTGCCAGCTGAACTGTATTTTGTTTTATTAAGTGTCACTTCTATAAAACAAATGCACAAATTGTGAAAAGTTACAGTAAAAGAAACCGGTTGACAGTGACTTGATGAATTTAACAAACTCTTACCTTTTTTTTTTTTCTCTTGCACATAATAGCTGGTCTAGAAAAATTTGTGGTTACATGGGTAACAGTCACTAATACTGCACTATTTCAAAGCACGGGAATGAAACTCTGCTACAGGGAACTAGGAATTCTTCCAAATTGCTGCTATGTTCACACCGGTTAGAACAACAAGGTAAGTAAAAGTAGGGTCTGATACCACATTGTTTATGAGGATTTCACTCAGCTGCTCCCCATTCATGCGAAGCTCTGGCCACTTGAGAATCTACAAGGAGAACAGAGTTTGGGAAGGAAGGGAAGGGTGGAATTGGCTCTGAAGGTGGGAGGTTGTTAATTACCACAAGGCCTGGTTTGACAATTAGGTCAGGGTGGGGAAGCTAAATAAAAGATTCTTCCCTTTTTGGAGGGAGGTGGTACAGCTTTATGATACTGCTCCTAAAGGAGTGGGGTTTAATGTGGAGGGACTTGATCAGAAAGGAAAAAGTGAAAGCAGCTGGGACTGTTGACTTGGGCAATATGCTTGCAAAGAGGTCACGTCACACCTGTATATAATGATAGCCCAAACCCACACTCCGGAGTGGGAGCCTTTGAGTGTGTGTGCCTTCATCATGCAAGGGAACAGTAACTGCCCGGAAGAGGACTATAGCTGGAGGCCAGGGAACTACCAAGCAAGAAAACGGGTGGCATGAGCATATGGAGGCAGTGTGCACTTTCCTGCGTGCAGTTCTGGAGAGAATTGCTTTTAATTGCTTGTATGTTAGGTGGAGGAAACAGCATGTTCTGGTGTAAATCTGCTCAGCAGACTTGGTGCAGCTGCTCCAGGGAGGAAGGGAAGCCCTGCTCAGCCCCAAAGGGTAAATGAGACCTACCTGTGTGGGAGAGATTCTCTTGTCTGAGCGTTTTCCCTTTGCAGAGCTCCATGCTGTGGTGTAGCTTGACAGGTTGTACATCCACACACTTCCGTTCTCATCGCCACAGAACACGTAGCCTTTTGCTGTAAGACCAAAAGAAGAAGCTGGAAACCAAGTGTGGAACTGAGAGTCCGCTCCTCCATGAAGCAGAGCTCAATAGTGCTGTAGGATCCCAGGGGACGATGTCACACTTCATCAGTATTCTGCTTCCAGCACAAATATATTAATCTACCTTACTCTGAAAAATTCAATTCTCTAGTACAGAAAAGCTAGCAAAAAATGTTTTGGCATTTCTTCTGACTTTTTGGTTTTGGGAATTGGCAATCAGATCGGGTTTGTTTATTCCTTGTTAGTCTTAAAAGCAGGGAGCTGCAGGCTTTCATTGCTTGCAGAGGGGAGACTAGACGTGGTCTCTCTGGTGGCGACTGAAATCCAGGCCCCTGCCTCAACTATGGGCGCCTCTGACGGGTGAAAGGGGAGGTCCCCACAATTGTTCAAAGTTAATCTCTGTTCCAGTGACAGGTACAGCCTCGCTGCGTGCCCCGAGCAAGGGTGCTGCCTACCTGGGCAGGTGCTGAGCGTCAGGTAGGACGTGTCTGTCGTGGACCACTCAAGCTCAGCTAGAATAACTGCAGGTACCGTTCGCTGGTATCCTTTTCCCTTTGTGGCAAAAGACTGATTCCAGCTCCATACATATATGCATCCTGGTTTAGAGCCCTTGGAAACTAGGGAAGAAAGAGGGGAGAGGCTGTGTCAGGTGCTGAGAAGCGAAATGCCTCAAGACAAAGGCTGGCCTCTGGTGAAGGTGGTCCAGCCAGAAGGTGGCCGTTAAGATGTGGGACCTGATACCAACAGCAACTGTTTCCACCTCCTTTACCTTATTTCAGGATAATTGGAGGCTGCAGAGTGCTTTTCAGTCCCATGCTTATGTTCCTGAACTGCAGAATAAGCATAAGCTATTCAGAAAGCCCCAGGCCATACTTTAAGCACTCTCCCAGCTGTGGGAGCCCCAGCATCCACTGCAAAAAAACAACCTGCTGCCACAAGCCCTTGAGCAGAAAGGAGTTCTCCTCCCTTCTGCCTCGGCACTGCTGGGCCAAGTGTGGTCTCAGGGATGGGGCCATCTGATTTCCAGTCCTGCTCAGACATGGGTCTGCACCTATAGCCCACATTTTAGGGAAAGGTAAGTGACTCTGGGAGACAACTCCCTTCTGTGTAGCCTCCAAAAATCTGAAGAAGAGGTAGTCACATCCCATTCATTCTCTCTGCTCATCATGCTGGCTTAGGCCTGCCATGTACCGAGATGCCTGACTGTTTGTCTGGGTTGGGCTATTGTGTTTTTTTTACTCACCAACGATATCATCATTCAGGAAAGCCAAACCGTCAACCCTGTGAGATGTTGTCATGCTGCCATCCTCATTGGGGAACTGGAAGATGGCTTCAAAAGGCCTAGAGTAGGGGGAAGGGTGAAATGAGTCAAGTCCTGAACAGTGGCAAGCAGCAGTGGAAGGGCATTCAGGTACAGAACCAGAAGGAAATTCAGGGGTTAGTGAGTCCCACTTGAACTTATGCTTTCAGCCACATGGGCTTTTTAATACAGCAGAAGCCCACTTGCTGAAGAGACTGTTGTTTTACTTCATCTGTTTTTTGTAGGCATTGGGATTAGTATATGTCAGCACGGCATGACTTCACTTGCTTCTTTCTTGTAATTTTTTTCTGTGTTCACACTGAGTGACAGTTTCCTGGGTAACCTTGCGTCCCAGAAGCAGAGTGGGACTTGCTGTGAGACTGGAACTCAAGCCAAGACTTTACACTCCCTTACACTACTTCCAGACGATGCACTTGTTTCAGTTTTTAGGATATTGTGTTACACTCATGTCAGCCTTCCTTTGAAGCAGCCTGCAGCACTTGTAGACTGGAGCATCAATACAAGCTCAGGGCTTGTAACTTTGAACACTCCTTTAGCATTATGCTGGTATTTTATCTTCTCCCTATGGGAAGGAGGTTATGTTTTAAGTTTGGGAGGACATGCCACTTTTCTTGGTCAGACCTCCTCAGTTAGAAATAAAGCCTTTGCTAGGACTATGTCTTCTTGTTATGGAAAGCAAATGCGTGCCCCTAACTTCTATTTCTCACCTGCTTTTTTGTTGCTTATTCAGTTTGATATTCCAGGCAAGGCAGCTGTCTTCACAGCCGGCCAACAGGTACTGATCTGGGCAGGTGGGGACCAGCACAATCCGTAAGGGAATAGAGAGTGCTTGCAGCAGCAGCAGCTGGCTGAAAAAAAAAAAAAAGAAAAAGAAAAGTGACCAAACAATTAAGTGGTACTGTGACATGATAGTTAGAGGCTCCTGGGCGGGCCACATCTGGTTTTTGAACCTTTACCTTGCTTTGAAATTGTAGTCACAGTCTGGAATCCCAATATCCCAGAGTGCAATTTGCTTGTCATAGGATGCAGCTGTGGGACACAGAAGAGAAGCAGGTAGTGACACCGCTGCTCATCTGGCTCTTCTCGTGCTCGCTGGCAATTCTACCTGTGTCACAGGCTGTAACACTCTATGCCTGTGGCATCAGAGAGCTCATTAAAGCGCAGCAGTAGTCACTGAGGCTCCTGGCTCAACACCATTTCACGGACATTGTCAAACATGCACGGTCAGTAATTTGCATTCTTATCCTGTGCTCTAAGAGGAGCAGATAAATGAAAGTTTGTTTCCTGATCTCCATTGCTAAGTTGTGGCTTCACAAGGTCATTAGTTAGTGCCCCTTTGAGCTCATGCTTCTGGTCATGGGTTCTAGTGGAATCTAACCTCTACTCTCAGGCAGACACCATTCCACATGTCCATGGCTTACTGTGTTCACATCCACAGCTGCTCCCACTGGGAAAGTTAGGCACTGATGTAAAGCGTGAAAGATCCTTACATCTTTGTCGCCAAGCTGATATACTGACAGCAGAAACAGTCCTGATAGATTGCTCAGGCAATCAGGATCCTAAGCAGATGGCATCCCTCAAACTCAGAGTAAACGGGTCAGTGTCCAGTCCCCAAACAGGCATGCAAAGAGTCTCACTTTATTACTAGACATTTTTCTATGCGATATAAGGAACCTTGCTGTGTATGCCATTATATGGATGTGCTAGCAACCTCCTTATCCCTCTAGGCTTCTGCTTGAAAAGTATCCACTACAGATACCTGTGTTTTAAAACCCTTCCACTTTTCATGGTTCACGTAGCACTCAAACCACTCCAGGATGTGGCTAATTGTAGGCAAGAGAAACAATGTGCTGTGGGGTGCAGGTGTGGTCTGAATGGCTCTGTAAGGGCTGAATTTACAGGCTGGACAATGCAGCTGGAATGTGCAATACAATGGTTCATCTCCTACTAGTTCATAAGCCTCAGCCTCTGGGGGGCTACTGTGGCAAAGCCCTCTTCTACATCAGGACCTGAACAAAAATTTCTGATGAGGTATAGAACTCAAAAAAAATTTTCATTTAGTGAAAAGCAATTAAGCGCATAATTTTGCTCACTGGTAAAAATGAAATCCAACAGCACATTATACGCTGCATTGCCCCTGTTGCCATGCTTGATGAGAGCCCTGCCAGCTGACTGCTCAGTGCCCAGCCCCCAGCAGGCTGCAGTGGCTATCATTCTTCTTATCCCTGTGGAACGGATCCACTACTGGGCTTGTTTGTGGCTAGCGCGGGCATGACAGCCGCCCTGAGAGCTTCCAAGAGAGAGAAAGAGGAGCTGCTGCACCGCATCTAAAGACTCAGGCTCTGTGTCTGAAACAATTTGTACCTTCTGTGCATTACTGCCATGTGAGACCAGCAGTACTCTCCATAACGTCTGTCTGCGCTTTTTGTACGTGTGGGTGGTCCCTAACCACACCTGGTCACACTGGTGACAACTGCCCTCGTTAAGGAAGCCCAGCCTTTTCTACGTTAGGTACTAAAGCTAAAGAGATTCTGAGGCAGAGGCTTACTGAAGAGGTGAGTTTCTCGAGTTGGGCTGAAGCAGACAGTAGCAATGGGCTTTTTATGAGCCTTTATCTCTCCGTAGCAGAAGTCGGCTGCCACATGAATCAGTTTGACGATCCCTCTCCTCCCAGCAGCAGCCAAGATATTATGCGATTTTTTCTGACTGTTGCTGATTACTATTGTGAGGGTTGTCCATGCAACACTGAAAAACTCCTAGGACAGAAAGAAACCAAGAAGAGTGTGAAAGAGAACAGCCAGAAGGATGGCTGTTAGCTCAGAGATAAGACAACTATCACGAGAGCTATTCAGGTGAAATGACACGACTATTCGAGCTGGAGCATCAAATCCCAAAACAACTCTCAGAAGAATACAAACTATCACCACAGGATGCTTATTCCTCTATGCCATCAAGCAGTGTTAGCAGCCTGGATACACACATGTATGCCTGTGTGAGGAGAGGCAGACTAATCTTTTAAACAAATAAAAAATAAAACCAAACCAGGCTAAAAGGATAAGCAAGAAATATTTACTGTCTATCTTCATCCTTTTAAGACCTGTCCACATTAACACTTGAAATCCTTTCAGAACTCTCTGTAATATATATTATCTATACATCTATGTAATTCTAATAGATTACGGTATTTCCATTCAATGCTTACTCTTCCCACTTGCAACCTACCTCTGTAGCCACCTTATACTTTTTCAGCACCGTCCCCGTCTCACAATCAATCAGACAGACGGATTCCCCTCCACATGTTGCCACGGTTCTGGAGGAGCTCACAATGGGATCTGAAAGATGAAAAACACAGGTGAGAAGTTTCCAGGTTCATGGATAACACATGAAGACTGCAGTTTATCACTGCCCAGTGCTCTCCCAGTCTCCTGTTTTCAAAGTCAAAGAAGTATGTAAGCAAGTCTCTTCCTGACAATGGAGACTACAGCTTGAAGGAGCAGGGGTCTAACGCATGGAGTCCACTGGGATTCCAGAGCCGGGTGGTTCTGGGAATCCTGCAAACCTCTTTTAAGAGCTCACCTTTCCTGGCTCCACAGTCTAGCAATGGCTCGAAGACACAGGACCAGAGCTGCGTTTTAAAATCCTCGTGGCTGTTGCCTTTACTGTGACACTGAAGAAAATGCAATGGCTCTGCACTGACATCCTCCTACAATAAACCATCCACATTTAGAAAATTCATTCCCTTGACAGTGGTTTGCCTGTGATTGCCATGACAGAACCCTCTACTGAACACAGCAATCTCAGTTAAACGGAAGTATTTTTCAGCCCTTCTGTGCTACAGAGAACAGGAGAGACTGAGGTGCCACCAATGCTCAAGACTCCTTAACCAGCAGGCAACTGTTTAGAAAAGATGTGCCCAGCAGACCCCAGCAGTGAACCCCATTTCCTGCTGCAGAGAAGTGTGGAAAACCCTTTAGATCCCCACTGGTCTGAGCAGAGGGGGAAAACACCTTTCCCCATGCAGCCATCAGTTTGACCTGAGAGCAAGTCATGCCAGTCCCATTTTTAAAGAACAGACTTTCAGTGCACCACCTCAGAGTGCTGGTCCATCTATCCCCTGCAAGGGATTCACTGTCTCCAGGAGGGGCCTTCCCTGACGCCTCTGAGAGATTTAAAACAGCAACAAAAACCAAAACAAAAACTGTAACTCACAATATATCTGGACAATCATGAGCTCCAAGCTGTGTAGAGCTCTGATGAAACCTGAATGCAGCTCTTCCCACCAAACCAAGAGGCTGAAAGCCAGTCCTGGGGGGGGGTGGGCTGATGAACATACCTTGCCCTTGGACTTCTTCACTGGGGTCAAGCTAACAACCCCGTTGTCCTGCTCCTGGCTTTTCTGTTCCCCTGTCAGCTGGATGGATCTTCTGTTGCTTTTCCCCTTGGGAGACTGCTCTCCATTCTTATGTGTCCCTTCAGCTCCCTGCTCAGGGGTTGCCTCTTTGGCTGGCTGGTTTGATGTTCTGGGTTTATCAGGAGCTGGGTCATCCTGCACGTGACCGGACTTCCTGGGATTAGCTACAGCCTCCTCCTTGGTGTTTGCCTGGGACTTGGACCTCTTGTTTCCAGAGCCTTGTTTTGAATTATTTCTTTTCCTCTTGCTGGGCGTTACCGTGACCTATAAGGCATGTTGTCAGTTTCTGCAGAAGGTTTCTGGTTTCCCTGAGATGCGCAGATGATTTGTAAGTCAGAGATATTAATTATTCAAATGCAAGTACCCTCCCACAGTCACAGACTGGGTTGCAAGAATCAGACAGAGCTGCAGAGTTCCTAGAGGCAGAAGCTAATGAAAATCACACAGCCAGCCTCATTTTCATCTCCCTTCCCTTGTCCCAGTTACTTGCGATTTACATACGATGTGGAAAAACAAATCCGGTCCACGGACTGAGAGAGTTCAGTCTGCAGCCATTTCAAAGAAAGCAAGCACCATCACAGTCTGGCCATGCATCAGCCCTGTTCTCTCATTAAAAATATCCCTGCCTCAAAGGAGAGATGGAATCAGCAGGACTACATTCAGTAAATCTTTTGCGTCTCCTATGAGAACAGAAGCTCTCCCCTCTTGGGAGAGCAACTCAACCTTCATGTTGCAGGGAAAGCTTCAGCTCTCGAATACATGCTGAAGCCTGAGACAGCTCCTACGGCTACCAAAGGATCATAAATGTAAACTGACAAGTGCTACTGAATTCCTAAGAAATAAAAAGGACATTGTTAATGTAACTGGAAAAATCACCTACCCGACCCACATCCTCTGCAGCTTCTGTACTTTCTTCCTCACTCTCATCCCTCTTCTCCTCTGGTTCAGGATCTGTGTTTAACTCCAGACCCAGTGAGTATGCCAGAAACTCTTCTGCAATCATTTTCACCTTAGAAGCAAATATGCGAATATGTTTAGAAAAAAAAGATAAAGAGCAACAACAGTCAAACTCTGTTGTGCAATGACAAGAGCTGCTCTGATGGGTTTTTTATATCTGCTTCCACTATTCTGCGTGAATTTCACAAGTGATGGAAGAGTCCTCAGCTGACAGCCTGGCAGGCCAAGCCCTCTGCTGACACTACATGACCCAAGAACTTCACTTTGTCATGGGCATCCAGGGTACGCATTTGCAAAAACAACAGCACAGCAAGGAAACAAGACAAAGGAGGGATGGAAGCCTCCATTTTATGTAGGCACATACAATTAAGACATATGTTACAAACTAAATGGTATCTTTCCCCAGTGGGAGTAACTACAGTTCTGTCATTACCTTCTCTCCTTTCATACAGCTTCCATCAACACTAGAGGTTGCCATCAGAGTTATTTGCAAATAATTAAGCAGTACTAAGGCTACTGCAGTCTTATTAATTAGTACAAGTATCATTATTGATTATGAATTAAAGAACAATGTTTAATGTCAGTCATTGCAACTTGGTGCTTCTGTAACTGCTTAACAAAGTGTGATGAGTTTGCCCTTGGCTGGGGGCCAAACCACACACCCACTCATGCAATTCCCCCCCCACCCGAGGATAGGGGAGAGAATTAAAGGGGTAAAGGGAAAAAAGGACTCGTGGGTTGAGATAAGAACAATTTAATAACTAAACTACAGTAATATTGAAAATAATACTATATACAAATATACAAATGAGTGATACACAGTGACACTGCCCCCCACCCGATGACCAAGGCTCAGCCAGTTCCTGGTTAACGATCCTGGAGCAGGGAGAGTCCCGAAACCGCACTCACGGAACAGAGATAACAGTCCGAGCGTCCCAGACTGAGAGCTGACTGGGGTGGGGGGGGGAAGGCCTTGGGAGAGTGACCACCTGGAGCAAGATGACCCGGAGCAAAAGAGACCCGGAACCAAAAGGGATGAGCTTCTGGAGGTGCCTCACCTACATACTGGGCATGATGTGTATGTTATGGCATAGATTATTGGGCACTCTGGGTCTCAATCCCAAACTTAAGATCAAATCCTGGGCTAGTAACTGGGGCTGTGTTCCCTCCCAGCTTCTCCGGTCTGCAGACCTTGGCAGCCGCGTAAACGTCACTTTTTATCGGCTTTCTTCTGAGCACAAATCCAAAACACAGCCTCTTGCTAGCTATTGTGAAGAAAGTTAACTCTGTCTCAGCTTAACCCAGGACACAAAGCAGTGAAGAAAACAAAAAAAAGTTATACCACCTGTCTGCAAAAGCCCTGATTCCTTGAACCCAAATCCATAGAGCATTTTAATCAAATCCATCCAGAATCAGGCGGCAGAGTCCTCGCCTGAAGAACAGAAGGGTAAGTGAATCGTAACCTACCCGCCAGCGGGTGAATTCACTGAGTGAGCTGGGTCCATATACTATGTTGGTTTGTACTGACTTCAGGAACTTTTCCTTGATGGACTTCACTTGCTCAGCTGTGTGTTTCTCAGGAAGTTCGTCACGGAAGAATTTTTCCCAGTGAGCAGTAACCTAGGCAGAAAGACTGAATTTATTCAACAGAATACTACAGAAAACCACAGCAGACAAGCACAAGAGTACTTGTGAAAGCATTTGAGAAGTTGCCAATGCTGAGGCTCTGCTAACGACACGACGGTGCTGCTTCCATTTATTTTATCAGTGTTCAAACCATGACTTCAGCTAACAAGAAACCAAATTCCTCTGAACCAAGCTTAAGTAAGTGTGGCTAAGCAGATACCACCAACGTGGGGCCAGAGCAATGCCTGATTTCATGCCTCTGGATCCACAGCAAATGGTTTTAAGGAGTCTTACACTGTGCCCTACTAACAGGGAGTACCTGACAGGTAACTAATTTATTACAATGTGCACGGGATAAGGGGGATGTTTGAGTTTTCTTGTAGTTCAAGTGCATGTGTGAGCAGGACTGGTGCATGTCCATCCCCATTTATAAAGACACCTTGAATCCTAAAGCCTTCTGAACTATGGGCACAATCATGCAGAGGCTCACCTATCAGCACAATTTCCCACCCAAGAGTTCCTGGTGGGCTGTAAGTATTTGGAGCCAACAGACATTTTACATACAGACACAGCAGTAAGAACAGGGCAGCCAGGAACAAAGCAATATCATCAGGGAAAGGTATCTGGGGCACAGGTACCAGCACAAAACGAACAGGACAGAGGAGCATTTGGTGTCTCATTAAACAGCCAACCAGGCCCCATTGCCTGGAAGATAAGAGGCTGAGCAGCCCTCACCAAGACCCTTTGAGGTACAAGGTATTGTACAGACAACACTTGGCACAATAAGCCACCCCAGTCTTAAGTGTCTGATCTCTCCACCACTGCAACACAGAAGGAATTAACAAGACTAACTAGAAAACGAACAGTAGGAGCTGTACTGCACAAAAAAAAGGACCTTTTTCATAACAGAACAAGAATTTTGCCCAAGATCACAACATGCTTTGTGGGGACAATCTGTCAGGAGCTAAACTGTGTTTGTAAATGACTGAAAACACAGTTCCAAACGTGCACAGCTGAAGAAGAAAGAATAAATCCTTGTGTATGCTGAAAAAAGCAAGATTATCCTTAGCTTGGTTTTGCGCTCCCCATTCCTGAGGCCAGGACAGTCATGTGAAGTACACAGTGTATGCAGCTGTTATGTCAGCACCAGGCTTCTCCCATTTTTTAATTATGATTGAAGTAACTCTAAGGACTAGAGGATCAGATACAGACCTTGTTGGCCCTGCTCCTGTGATTTAAACTGAAGGCAGAAGATGGCTACACAGAACGGGCAGAGCAAACGCAAGAAACCACAGAAAGCAGCAGTAAGACATCCACTAGGCAGCCTGTACTGCGGGCTGTGGTCAAATCGTACCAGAATTATTGTTCAGCATTTGATGCTTGTTTGCAACTCTGTCAATAAACTGAGCACAGTATTTAGTTACTTCTCAGGTGTTTAGAGATTAAGAAAATATCCCACATCTTACCTTGCTGGTGAGCTTACGACTGTTGACACGCCTCACGTGATTAGCCAGTTTGGTTATATCCTTGCCATTGAGTAGCCGAAGATTTTGTAACAGAAACATCACTTTATAGTCATCGTTGAGCTAGAAACAGAAGACAACAGAGTTACAAAAATTGTACACATGGTACTTGCTTTAGCTTTAGTCCTTTATTAAACACAGACAAAGATGAGAATAATATATTTAGTCAGGAAAAGCCATTTCATAAAATCTGCTCAGCATTTCCGACTTCAATATCACCTTTAGTTGTAAATTAACGTTCTCCTGCGAGATGGCCTCTCAAACTCCACAGACAAAAGCCCTGCCTCACACTTGTGCACTACTAAGATCTAACACAAGGTGGTGGTGGTGTCACCAGGCTCATCTGCTCGGGCCCCAGCGCAATGCAGGGTATCCAGTTCACATCCTTTTAGGCAGAAAACCTAAACTAGACTAATCACCACGTTTAACCCCTCATCTGAGGACCAAGTCTGCTCCTCCAGAGCAAAAGAGGCACGAAAACTAACACATCAGATGCACATTTCTACACAGTCATTACTATATTTTACACAAGTATCCTGCCTGATAAGCCACCTTAGAGGGGACTCTGGCCTGGAGAATCAGGAGTTCAAGATATCCAGATTTTAGTACCTGAGTGGTTTTGGGCAAGTCATTTCTGCAGACTGGGAAATAGTGGCACAAACTGGTGAAGGGGCGCAAAAAGACTGGCTGCTTTCTCAGATGCCCTGACACTTGCTGCCTAAGAACAACACATAAAACCTAGGCATAACTGCTGTTTGTTTCCCCCTTTATTTAAAGCTTAGCTTGTAAGGATGGGAGGTAACTCACTGTCAAGTACGCATTGTTCTCGTAGGTGAGCTCCTCGAGCAAAGGGAACTGTTTCAGAGCAGTTATATCTTCCAGTTTGTTGTTGTTGCAGTTTAGGACACGCAGATCAGGCAGGGTTAGACTGCTGGGAAATTTGTCCAGTAAATTATCAGAGAGATCTAGTTTCTGCAGATGCCTCAGACGGGAAAACAAACGAGGGTCTAAATCTCCAGTCTTCAATTGCAGCTTGGACAGGCTGAAAACAAAAGAAAACATGAACTATCTGCAGTTCACTGGAAAACCAAGTGCTGACATTAACAGAATACACAGTCCCACCTGGTGGCACCTCTCAGTCTAGCACAACTCACCGGGTAAATCTGACCAAACCTGCTTTTTCTTGGCTGCAGCATTCTGGACTGCAAGCACGCATACATGGAAAAGAAGCTGTGCCTGAGCTAACAGAGACTAAAGTCTACCAAAGCATTTGCGGCACAATTAACCTGCAATCCAGGTAAAGTTCCTACGGGTAACAGAGCTGGCTGTGAGCAGTGAATCACTGGGAAAGTTCTTGTTTGTAGAAAAAATTACTACACCACTAAGAATTTTGTTATTTTATTCCTTTGCAATGTAATTTTAATAAAACCAGCTGTGGCAATACAAGACACTCACTACCATCACTCTACCCCGCCTGCAGAATGCACTAGATTCATGATTTCACTCATTTTTCAGAAATCACCA
Source organism: Pterocles gutturalis (assembly GCF_000699245.1). Lineage (NCBI taxonomy): Eukaryota > Metazoa > Chordata > Aves > Pterocliformes > Pteroclidae > Pterocles > Pterocles gutturalis. Next base: position 3,077 of record NW_010128692.1, on the reverse strand, counting down.
CCTCACAACCGGTCTAAGCAATATAAGACTACAGTGCTTCCAAAAGGCTGGTCCTGTCATCCCTCTAGTGGCATGCTGACACTTGCACTCAACAACGTGGCAAATTGAATCTGTTGGCTGATCTGTCTCAAAACTTTTCTTCTTTGCATTAGAAGTTAAATTCAGGACAAGTGCAGAATAGGTCCCCAAATCACTTGGCTGTTTTCAAAGAACTAACTCCAAAAAAAGGCGATTTTCCCATTTCTTTTACAGTGAATTTTGCTGCAAAAATTTCTAATGGCAAATAGGGAAATCTACCTAACAAAATCTCAAGGCTGCAGAAGCATTCCATACTGGAAGAGGAAGTGCTACAACATTTATGAGGAGAAAAAAAAATAGCCCTTCTCTGTGAGAAAGTGAAAACTGTGTGTATATTATAAGATGGGTCATTTAGGTTTGATTAGATCATTTGGTTGAGCTCCAAAGGGAGCTTCCAGTCCTGACAGCCAACGTCTCTTGAGGACACAAGCCTGAGATCCTTTAACAAACAGAATCTCCATCTCCAATGATTAGTAAAAGAAGGCCTTCTAAATATAGCTGAAGTGTGAATAAATGAGGTAAATAAAATTAGGAAGTAAGACCACTTCTCCTTCACTCATCATCTCAGAAGCCCAACCAGCTAGTCAAAGAATATAAGAAAGGTGGAACAGAACTAATCTGTCTGCAAAGCTGAGTGTGACAATGGTGTCTTTCTGGGGAGAAACTCCACACAGTGTTCCCCAAGTGGACTATCTGAAATATAACCCTCCAAAATCACGGTACAAAGCTGCAAGGAAAAAGCCACACTCTAGAAATCTGTTATTTCAAACATCTCAGCGTCACTTTGTTACCCAGATTACTGCAGCCTACATTCTTCAGATAAACTTTTGAGTTTCTCTCTAAGAACAACTATTTCAGGGCAAGACAAACTAGCAGAAATTACTTTAAGGATCGCATATGAAACCCAGAACTCTTACATCAGCGACAAAAACAACAAAGGCACCAGCCAGAAAGTGGCTAGATGAGTCAGTCGGATTGACCAGTTCTGGAACAGCAAAATTCCACCATATTAAACATTTGGAAAGACATGTATTTGCAATGACTGCTGTTAAGGATTTGAGCAACAAAACTGTTTTTAGAGGTTTCTAAGTGTGTCAGAGTTTATCCTCCCTCTCTACAATGTTTGAGGTACTAATATAATTGGATTTAGAGGAGATGGAAAGCGATGGATGAAAAGGAAAAGGGAGAGGAAATAATGACAAAAGTATTTTTAAAACCCTTCAAAATCCAGGCCAGAAGAGATTCTCTTATTCACATTAAGCAATTGCTAGCAAAGACAAAAGTGTTTTGGGGGTGGGGAGTATATCTTAGGGTTAGGAAATCAGGATCCAGCCTTAAGCAGTTTTACAGAAAGAAGGCGGCAGCACATATACAATATGAATGGTGAAAAGAGTTGGTAAGTGCCGATAACCTATCTAGTGAATGCAGTTCCACTAGTGCTCACTGATCCTGCATCGAGAATGCCATCTCTCGTTTTGCGCTTTGTAACCGTCTCTCTTTTTTTTCAGTAAAAATGCTTAAGGGAAGAAAGACAAAAAAAAAGGATTGCCCAGGCTGAATTCAGATGGAATTTTCCATGGGCCTGTCTGCACTTACTTCAACGTCTCGATCTTTCGTAGCCTCTTTTTTTTGCTCTTTCCAAAAGAAGTTCTGTAGTAATTTTTGACATTTTTAATCTCCACCCCTCTGCCGGAATCACTAATTGGTCAGTCGTAGGATCTCGTCTCGTAACCTTCCTGGTAAAACAAACAGGAATAAGAGGAATTCCTTTCAACTGATGCCAAAAAGGGAAGAAAAAAAAAGTTACGAGGTTAGCTACCAATTTTGCTGCTGTGTTTGAAGTTGCCTTTTTTCCAGCTGAAATGAAAATATCAGAGGTGGTTATCAGGCTGGGCACATGCTCTCGACCCCCTGACCCAACCCATCTCCAAAACATCACCGATACCTGCCTTGGCTATTAAAGTGACAAACTTGCTACAGGTGAAAGCTGTCCACAGCGTGACGGCACTTGGGACTAGGACAGTCTCACAGTTACCTGTTTGTCCCTCTCCTGAGCAACAGGGCTCTGCTCCAAGAATTCCAACCTGCTTTCAAATAAACATCAAGAATAAATACACCTGTTGTGAATGTCTTCCTCCCACAGAAATGGCCCAGAGCGCTCACTGGCCTGACCAGATGGATAGACTCCTGGCTGACAACTTCTAAATACCCTAAAATTTTGGAAAACTGAATTAACTACCAGAAACACCCACCAATCAATCACATAATTTCCTCACTAGGGAAAAAAGTCAACAGCATTCTGTATGTAATTGGTAATTCACAGATGCTTTAATGAATCGCTGTGGATAGGACAGTACACGCACACACACAGATACACTGATATTTAGAAAAATAACACTGATGGGGCCAAAGCATCTTCATTAAATCACTGGTTTGTGACTTCTCACTCCTTCTGACACCGATTCCAAGAGAAGGAAATAAAAAAGAGCTCCAAGGCCAGGCTCACTACTGTCTTTCTGTGTTAGTCTCACCACTGCCTAAACACCACTCCAGGAAATTGCAAGGAACACGCGAGGCACTAAGCTGTCCTTGGGCTTGACTTCAGCACCGTAATGTGCCCACAGCACCCGGACCATCGGGCTCGATGAGCAACGGAGCACCGCTTTGTTAACACCTGGAAGTAAGGACAACCCTTCACGTACGGAATGTTTCACTCCAGCATAAAGAGCGGAGACTGAAAAGCAGTTTGGACAGCAGCTGTCTGGGATGTGATCCTTCAGGCGACAGAGCTGTCACTGAACGCCAAGCCGCAGGATCAGGCCTTTACCTGCCGACCGAACAAATCTCCCTAAGCGCCAATATCTGTAAGAAAAACTTGACCCCAATGACCGCGGGTGCTGCCATCGCCCTCTCCGAGCACGCCGACAGCTCAGACCCAGCTCTGTCACCCGTGACCCCCCGGGCGCTGCAGGGATCCCCCGACACCCAGGACCCACCGC
>NW_010128691.1:975-1175 GCF_000699245.1 Pterocles gutturalis | reverse complement strand
CGTCAGCAGAGCCACCTTTTCTCCCCCACCATCCCCAGGACTGGGAGTCCCAGGCTGGCCACCATCTCTGTCCCCTCTTGGGGCATAGGGTGAAGCCATTTGTTCCCCCCGGGGACCCTCGAGCAGGGCTCCTGGGAGGGTTTGGGGGTCTGGGGCAGCGTGGGTCGGCACAGAGCCCCACCACCTCCAGGCTGGGGGGG
>NW_010128691.1:331-616 GCF_000699245.1 Pterocles gutturalis | reverse complement strand
CCCTGCCATGCTTTCACCTGGGGAACTGGCCATGCTTTGTCCCTCTCTGGGTGGCTCTAGGACCTGGTGACACTCCTGGAGTCCTGCCACAATGGCAGGGAGATACCCTGGGGGGATCCTGGGACCCCACATCACAGCTCCGCGCCCCCCGAGGGCTGGAGGACGTGCCTCCTCCTCCGGCTGGGTCAGACCTTCCAGAGACCCCTTTCCCCGAGCGGGGGCCGGGATCAGCCCCTTGCGGTGTGGGTGAGGTTGGGTTAGAAGAGCTTCTGGGGGGATCCGCTG
>NW_010128691.1:0-227 GCF_000699245.1 Pterocles gutturalis | reverse complement strand
CCCCCGCCAGTGGCAGGATTGGGAAACAGGTTATGGGTGGTGGGGATGGCCGTGGGGCAAGGCTGCGGTGGGCAGGGTGCATCGCTTTCCGATAAATAACCTCTCCACCTGTTGCTGTCCCCACGGTGGGCATTGCCGGCGGCGTCACCCGAGGCCGGGCACAGCCCCGAATCAGGGACCTCGCAGTGGGACGAGCTGCCCTGGCGCAGCCCCGGCTTTGATTAAAA
>NW_010128690.1:14700-33538 GCF_000699245.1 Pterocles gutturalis | reverse complement strand
CAGCGCAGCCCCCACAGCGTGCCCGCGAGAGGCCTCGCTCGCCCCAGGGCAGCCACACTCCTCCGCACCGGGCTCCCGTCCCCCGCACCAGCAGCCCCCGGCTGCCCTGTGATCAGCCCCCCGAAACCGCCCTCAAGACCCTCTCATCCCGCGGTGACGGCAGGGGAGTCACTGAAGAACACCCTCCTCGTCCGTTCATCCCGGGAGCAGCTGCAGCGGGGAGGAACGGGGGCTGGACGTGGCCACCGATGCGTGGGACAGGTGAAAGGGGAGGTGTGGGGATCAGGGCATGGCGGGGGGGCAGCAGAAGCTGTCAGGAGCTTGGGGTGTGTAACCGAAAGGGGAAGGATAACCCGGGCGCGAGCTGCTTGTCCGTTTGCTGCTTGCGCTGCTCGCCTGCCGTTGCCTGACTTGGCGTTTTCGGCACGTTTGCACTTTGTGACGGGAACTTGTGTTCCGCAGTCTGTAAAGCTCTGCACGCTGGGAGGAAGTCACAGCGAAATAAATAATGAGCTTATAGGAAATCAATTAATTAATAATAGATAGGATGCAGAAGCAGGGCTTGAACTGGGTTTGCCAAACCAGCACAATAAAAACACGATGAGTGTATTTCTCTAGACCTTTCCGTTCAGCTCTAACACGCTAGCGTGAGCTGCCCGAGCAAGGGCCGCGCTCCTGCAGCTGGAGAAGCTCCAGCCCATGGCAGGCCTGCTGTCCTCGGGGCTTCGGGGTGCCCCGTGTGTCCTAGTGTTGTTTTAATCAAAATATTGGCGAACAGTGGTCTTGCTGTACTTTAAATGTAGAAGATTTTGTGTTTGGAAGAAGGAAGTTGCAACCAAAATAAAGAGGATGCAGAAGCACGGAACGTTGCCTTTCAGAGACAGCAAAAAGGAACCTGAAGCGTATGGCCATCAAACAAAGCCACCCCTTGCCCTCTGCCAAAGCCCCTCTCAACCAGGTACTGTTCACCTTGCAAAGACAAAGACTCTGCACCACCACCCGTGTCCTCAGTCATACTTCAAGGCTGCACAAAAGCACGGTCCACACAGAACTTCTCCCAAAACTAATTCTGAAGCCCATTTGTTCCTAAATAGGGCTGAACTGTACATGATCCCTGAAAAGAAACTGTCCAAGAGCACACAACTATGATTTTAAAAATTATTTCAGGAGTAAGCATGATCTTGTTTCTAAGATGCTTAGCCAAAAAGAGTATGAAATTAATGGTATTAAGTGCCTAAAAATACTTTTGAGGGTCTGATACTTGGAACAAGGGCTTGGCTTCTATTCCTAGCTCTGCCACAGACTCGCTGTCTATGCTGAAAGTCCAGTGCCGTACATGGGGTACGCTGGAAGTGCCCAAAAATGAAGGCATATGGGGGTAGACTTTTAAACTATGATCCTCTGCTTTTTGTCCTATTTTCCCAGCCTGTAGAACGGGAATCATACTCACCATGAGGGAGCAGAGCACACAAGGCGTGATGTTGGCGTGAATTCTGGTGAGTTTCCAGACACGCAGACGACGGCTCCATGGAGCACCATGAAACCATGTCCATTTACAGTGCACCACTGAGCACGCTCTCTTCCCTATTTCTTCCTTCCCTATTGCCATGGAATTAATTCTTACAATTCAAAACATCAGCGGGTCCAAACAATTGTATTAAAAAACAAATTCATTACTGTAAAAGTGCTTTCTCTCTCCCAGCAAATGCAGCACCTCCCTGCGCTGGCCCCTTGGTCAGTGTCAACTTTAGAAGATGCTCGCAAAGTCCAATATCCTGCAAATGTATATCCCACTGAACAGGAGAGACTGGTGTCCTTAAAATGCAACACTTGCTTTTAGCCCTGGAAAATCCTGACATATTAACCTCTTCATATGTTATATTTTACCTAGGAAACTGATTTTGTCATTTAAGGATGATTTTGAAAGTCTCTCTCACCCTGTTTTACTGTTACCCTATTAACAAAGGTACCTGTTTGTGTGCCATACAAAATGGATTTGTATGCAATGCAATACAAATGCAATACAAAAATGTATTAAAAAGTCATGAAAGTTTCTAAAATTTGAACACCTTATAGCTGTAGGATGCACAATGATAAAATAAAAGCCCATTAGCGAAACCTGAGCTGAACTTAGTGGTGGCTTTTCTACTTAGGAAAAAGGGATACCCCAAAGGTAAGCTGATAGGATCTCCAATCCCTGTAATTCCCTTTGTGTCCCAGCCATGGAATAACTTTTGGCATAGTAATTTAAACCGTTTAACAGAAGATTCAAAATAGCACACTTCAGTGATAAATGGGAAAGTTTCTGCCCTGGAGTTGCTCTTAAGACAGCACGGAGCAATGAGATGGGACAAAATCCCGCAGAATGGGTTCTGTATGGATCCCAGACCCTGCCAGGTTTTTTCGTCAGTAACGATACTCCAAGAGAAATAAAAAGACAGGCAGTGAAAACCTCTGCTCACTCCGCAAAAGGGAAAGAAAGATGTCACACGCTTCCATATGTGACTCTGATGAAATCAAGTATTCAAATGACCTCTGTTTACATAGTATTTTGAGAAATAATGCTAATTTGCAGAATTGGCATCTGGGGTACAAGTATACGTACCCTGGGAGAGCACTTACAGAGCCTTTGTGAAGCTAAGTAATAAACGCTTTGTCTTCACCACACTATTTATGGGTTGCTTGGGGGCATCCTGCTCCCTTTCTGCCCCTACCTGGGCATAAAATTATTGCAGAACTAGGTTTTAATAAGACCAACAGTAAATCTGAGTGACCACACATGCACAGCTATTCCTGCTCCCCTGATCTCCAGCATTAATTATAAAGTGGAACTGTTTACACAGTACATACCACTTTCCTGACTTCTTTCTTGTTTATGTCTAAACCTTTATGGACATAAAACTTTGGAATTTGCTTTTGGAATAAAACTGCAATTGAAGTGGCAATAACTGTGTCAGAAAACAACTTAGCTATTGCTCCCCTGGTTCTGTGGTCACGGCAGGTTTGCGTCTGCCCTGGAACTCTCTCCCGTTCAAGCGTGTTGTTTCAGGTCATCTCCTCGCTGCCCCGTCTGGGTGGCTCGCTACCAACTCCAGCTCTACATGGCTCAGAGCAAATGCTCCAGTTTTTCCTTTTCCTTCCTCTCTGCCCTCCACCGTGTCTTGGCCCACTCCGCACATCCCCACGCGCTGGTCAGGGGGATTTGCCGTGCTCCCTCCTGCCCGTGCTGCCAGGCTGGGATTCGAGCTGTCACGCCTTCTGCGGCGCACTGCAATGGCAGTCCCTTTGCTCCTCCCAACAAAACTCCTGCCCATGCCCTCAGACACCCCCTCTCACTCAGAACTTTCCCGAAACAGAAATTTTTCTTCTACAGTAAGTTATTACAAAACCAAGAGACTTCCATCTGATGGCATACACATGTGCGGATACCAAAGTAAAGTAACTCGTGCTCCACAAGCACTAAATTATTCCTCGTTGCACTGGCCTGACTACTTGTTTCATCAGGCTGTCACATTATAAATTAATATGTTGGCTGTTTGGGGCTGAGAACTCTTTTTTCCATTTGTGCAGTAAAACAGATACTGTACACCCTGGGCACCATATAAAAATAACAAATTACTGTAGTACACAGGCAAGGTATTATTCTTGTCTTCCTTCCCTTTATTTTATCCCCTCCATCCTTTGTCTTTCCTCTGATCAATTCATCTTCCATTTACTTTCTATTTCTGTCCGCAGTTTTACTCTAATACATATTGCTCTGATCTTCCGACCATGCCACCTGCTCCAGAAGTACAAGTACAGAGGCTTTGCTAATGCAAAGCAGAGGGAATCAGCAAAAACTCCAGAGGAGAAGAAATAACTACTGTAAGAAAATGAAGAAAAAGGCATTGAGCCTTTACCTGGTGTTGTCTCTTATGCTGACTTGGACACCTTCTAATTTCTGCCAGATTCCTTCTTTACTCTTCACATCCAACACAGAAATGCGGAGACTTGATAGCCAGAGGAATCAAACAGGCTGCTTTATGTAGCCAGCTTGGGGTGGGTTAGTAAGTGTTTGACCCAGTCTCCCTTGTAGGTTAAAATGTCTTTTAATTTTGGTGGGCTGTGTCGGGCTGAGGATGAATAAACTCTCTCTTCATTTTAGTGTCCAGCTAGTGGAAGCTGCGCAGGCTGTATGTTAAGTCTGTCCAAATTCCTTTCCTCCTTGGCAAGGTTATTCTACCTAGAAAAAGAAGAATTAAAAATAAGACTGTGTTTGGCTTCTTACAACTTTGGTTCTCCCCCCCAAGTTTGTACATTCCACTTTCCAGGGCACGCTTCTGACCGGAGTTTTAACACGGAGCCCCCCAGAAGCACCCTTATAATTACAGTGAATAATTACTTACAGTAATACTTAGTGCAACATATTTTAAAAGTATCACATAACCTTAACTAATAAAAACCCAACAGAATTTACTGTTTGTTCTTTTAAAAAATAAATAAGCAAAGAGGTAAAATTTAAATATTTATTGAAAAACTAAATATCATAGCCTTGTACAGCTATTGGCAAGAGATGCTGTGCAAACAAAACCACCCCGAGCTGTTGATCCCTACGTACGGGCACGCTGGCTGCAGGACGCCCGGCTGCTCCAGCCCCAGCCGCCGCATGCTGCCGCGCCTCTGCCCACCGCAGCGCCAGACCTCCCCCAGCACAGCCCCTCTCTTCGGGCACGTTCGTTGCTCAGGTGCAGGCTGGGCCCTCGCCCTTCTGCCTTCTCCTCTCACGGTAAGGGCTGTGATGTACCAGCATGCAACTCGAGGGAGAATTTACAAACATTGATCAAATGCTCAAACCAGCCCTGGGAACTCGGGAGAACACACGATGTGTCGCAGGCAGTGCCTTTCCGGGGCGTGGGGATCAGCCCGGCGGTTCTCACGGAGAACATCACCAGCCTCAGGGCTGTGGCTGAGCCTCTGGACCTCCCCGGGATCTCAGCGTGTCCCGGTGGGCTCAGCGGGTGAGGGTGGGCTGTGTGGAAGGGGCAGCTCGCCTGTTTGGGCATCCTCTTCCCAACCCTCCTATTCCAGCCAGCCGTGCATTAGCGATGGGCAGCGCTAGCAGATGGCAAAGTTCGAGCCCGGCTAATTAAACATACTGAGCTAATAACCTTCCATTTTAGGACTGGTATAATTCATAATTTAATGTATTGCTGCTGAGACATTAACCTTTCAACAACTGGCACGGTGCCCGCAGCAGCCTGAGTGCTGACCATCTTTCAGGAAAACGAGTATTATTGTTAAAACAGGTATAAATCATTCATGGCTTCAGCTTTTGTGTCAAACTGTACATGAAAATAAGTGGTAGGCTGGGTAATTTATTTACCTTTTGGTGGTTATTCTTATGATTTCATGATCATCTTCTGTGATTCACAAACATTGGCCAAATGCCATGTTGTTCTCATTTTACCTTTTCAATATTGCAGTGGGTATTCTGATTTTCATCTTTAACAAGTTCAAGACTGGTGCAGAATTGCTTGATCCAGGCACAAGCATAATCTCATTTAAAGGAGGAAAAACTTATTTGAAGCTAATTCCACAGTATTCAACATTATTATTGAGACTAACAACTATTTACATATCTCTGTTTTGTTAAAAAAAAATTAGTTTCTTTGCAAATTGGTGTATAAACACACAGATTCAAAGCCATACCATACTGCAGGTACTGTACATACAACTATAGGAATAGTTTCTGGTTCAAAACGAAAGGGGATACTGGAAAGAGGAGACTGTAGAAAGTTGGAAATTTCTCAACAGTCCTGCAAAGCAAGAAGTCTAACTCCAAACACCTGGTTACTGGAACGATATTACAGACCCAGGAGAGCCTTACGGTGACTTTTGGGCCCCTGCTGGCTGACCACACCATATTTTGTATCCCAAACGACCTCTGCATTGAATTTTCTTTTCCAGTGAAAAGACACTCAGAGCGAACAGGTCGCCAGACGCCGCACCGCAAAGCCTGCCTGGTGGCACACTGGCGCCAGAGCCTTTCCTACAGCTCAGTCAGCTCCACCTCTTGCTGTTATGGTCAACGAGCAGGAATTGCTGAGATACGCTTCTTACAGACTCGTTATCTACACCCTATGCAGCAAAAGTTTTTGGACATTTTGGACTAAAAGACTACTTTCAGTTCTCGGTATTTATCACATACCGGAACATACACTAATCAATCACTAACTGAAAATGTTACACAGCTAAAATAAATGAAAAGCCAAAGTAAATGAGAAGAACGTCCTCAACTCTGTATTTCAGGCACAGATTGACCACAAATTGGGATGGAAAGAGCGCCAGGTGAGCCCAGCTCACTGTTCGACAGTGCCACGTCTGGCGAGGTCCCACGCCCGGGCCAGCCACCCGCACCCGGCAGACAGACGGAAGCGGATCCAGTCTGACTTAGGCAGCAAACTTCATCATAGCACACGCATCAGATACAGAAGAGCACAACTGTTTATTGTGTATCCTGATTACATCAGTATTTCAAACCTCTGATTATTGCTGGGAAATTATCATTTACCTCTTGAAGGTATGAAAGAGCAACCTGAAAGCAAAGATCACCACAGCACTCGTCTGCCCTCAGATATCGAATATACTCCTCAATTGGCAGAAAAGTTACTTCCCTTTGTTCTTCCACACCTTAATTGGAGGAGTGAGTACTTAACAAGTTTAGAAAGGATAATTTCTGAAAATATCCAGGCTGGGGATGATTTTCAGAAAAACACACTGCCAAGGGATGCTTCACAAGCCTTCTGGGGTTTTGGTTAGGTTTTTTGGTTTTCCCCAGTAAAATTTATCTCGTTTACACTGTCATCTAAGCAACACCACCAACAAAAAAATCTCAGTGTAACCTCCATTATGCCTGACAGTAACGTTAATACAGCAGGTTTGAGTCATGCTTAGGGAAATGTCCTGGGATGCTCCAAAGGGAACTTCCCTCTGCGTGGGTACCAGCCAGCGGAGCCTCCTCATTGGATAAAATGAAGTGAGGCCCCTCTAACTCCTTTGATTGCTCACATACATGTGACCGTTTCCCACCTTATATTTGACCTTCCCCTCCGAATCAGACTGGCCCCTCAGTCCGCGGTTCCCTCCGTTTTGCTGTGCCACGAGCAGTGCCCGGTGCGGGCGCAGTCGGCAGCAGCAAGGAGCAAACGTGCGCTGGGGAACCAGGTCAGAGCTGTGCTGCAAAATTCACTGCGGTGGTCCTGGAGCAAAGGGCGTGGGCCTGTTGGGAATCCACAGCTGTGGAATTCAGATTTTATTGCATTGCTGTTCAGAAATTTCAGCTTGAGCAAAAAATAATAATACAACCTCTTTTTTTTTTTGTTATTCTTTACAGCCACAGATACAACCTTGATTACATCAGCTGGGCATGAACTGATGTCTGCGGGAGTCTGCAGGGGCCCTGGAAGAATAACTCTAAAATGAGTGTGTTGTGCCTCTCAGTCCAAGTCCCACAGTGGCCTCTGACCACTAAAGTTGGGATTTTCCTGCCAATTCTCCTTCAGAAGTAGCTAGGAGGAAGCTCACACATTGTAAACGTTTTAATAAAGATCACTTCCTATCTCTTCTAATAAAATGGTGAACAAAGATGGCCAACACTCAATGAAAAGAGGAAATTACAGTTCTGTCTTTGAAAGCACGTTAAAGATGGGTCTGAAAAAAATCCTAAGTGGATGTTGAAGAACTGATCCATCTGCAAAATTCCTATTTTTGAAGAAGTTAACTAAGAAATCAGGAAGAAGCTACCTGTAAGTATGTCTGTCCACTCTTAGTGCCCAAGATAATGCCAAGAGCAGGACATCTAGGAGGCAGAAGATAATAAGGGAGGAACATCAGCACACTTAGTTTTCGGCTTCTCCCCAGTATTTTCCATGGTCACTCCCAGGACCACGTGAACAGCCCCAGAACAGCTGAAACATGTTTTAAAGCATTTGAGCCCACTTAGGGGAACAGCATTCAGACCCTCTCAGAACAAGGATTATTTGAGAAGTTAAGGTTCCTCTGGATACCTGCTTTATGCTGGAAACATGTTGGCCCCCAAACTGTCTAGTTTTACACTGATAATGGTAGAGCAGAGAACCTCTCCCTCCCGCAGGTGAGAACCCGCCGCTGTTGCTCTGTCCCCGTATGACCCCCGGCCCCGGACGGAGCTGCTGCGCCCACCCGATGGGCTGTGAGACGCGTCCCAGACCAGATGTGCCTGTACCCAAACCCCAGCACCTCCCTTCCCGCGGACAGTCCCTGCATTTCGCTCCCTCTGCTGGCTCCATTTCATACACCAAATGAAGTTTTCCAGTCCTTAGATTTATGTAAGGCTGGGACGTCGAGAAGTTCCCCTGGATCCTCAGGCTGTGGGTGTGCTGAGCCCTCCTCTCGCTGCGGGCACGGCGGCAGGGACAGAGCCCTCCTGCTCTAGAGTCTATCCAAATGTCTCCCCTGGACCTGCTCTACAGCATGTTCCCGGAGTTTTATCCCTTTTCCACGTGGTATTGATCATTCCTGATGGCGGGACACTCACTCCGGGAGGGGATATCCCTCCCCTCTCTCCTGGGAACAGTGAAGCCGTGCCTCTGCTTCATCCTTACAGCAATGTCTCTCCTGGTTCCCTCTGTTTGCTCAGCATTATTTTTCCTTCTGCACTGACAGCAGCACAACAGGAAAACCCTGGTTTTGAGTCGGTCGGACGAGGAGTGTTGGCAGACATGCGCTGTCCTTGTCAGCAGAGCCGCAGACATTGCCACCGCCAGCCTCTTCAGCCGTCTCTCCCAGCCAGCCAGCATCGCTTTCGTCCTGTTCGGATTAATCCCAGGCAGGGACAGTCCTGGTGGACACGCAGAGGAGACGCGTGCCATAGGCGTGCTGAGGATGCTCGCTGCAGCCAGCTTGGTCACCCCCACCCCATGATCTCTGCAAAGGGAGCACTTGCAATAGCCAACAACATTAAAAACGATGCACTTTGTTCTCATCTCACAAGGCACCGACGATCCCCACACAGGGGTCCGTCTGCTCGTCCTGCTGTGGCCTGGAAACACACTCAGGCTGTGGAAGAGCCAAGAAATCCGAACTGGACAACCAGTCGGACAGGTGCATGAGAAATGTCCGCTTCTTGGCTTCTTGTATCACAGCAGCATTTGCCTTCTCTCTGCAGTTCCTGTTGAAAAGGAAACGTGCAACAACCCCAGACACAGTTCTGCCAGGGGAAATGGCCTTCCAATACAGTGTTTGGAAAACAACCAAGGAAAAATACTTTAACTCGGTAACATTTCTTCAAAGCACACCTCTGCAGTTTGGAACAACACGGCCATCAGCGATCTGTGGGTGTTGCCATGGCATGTGTAAAGCCTGGCAGAGCCAAGTGCCTCCTCCGCGCTCTCCGGCAGGCAGTGAGGAGCACGAGCCCTCTTGGGCAACTCTCACTGAGGCAGCGGAGCTACGCAGACGTATTCTTATGCAATTTTTTGCTTTCCAGTAGCCACGTGACTTTCCATGGCAAGAATTACTCAATGTGCAGTTCCTGTCTGAAATGTCCTATCCAAAGTATTCAAAACAAGTTTCAAACAAACCAAGCATCTCAGGCTTCTGCAGTTAGGCAGATATTGTTACTTTACATGTGGGAAAACGGAGGTGGTTTTTTTAGGTTTGTTTTTTTTTTTTTTTTTAGGTGGGGCAGATGCTGCAAGTGTGCAGGCACTGAACATCCTCGGTGGTTGCCTAAAGCTAGGAAGAAGCATTGAAAAAATCCAGATATGTTAGAGGCTGTATATTTGGGCGTGAATCTCCCCAGACCATTAGTGCTTTCTGCCAGGCACACCTTCACCCTGCCATACAAACTACCCGCGTACCTCATTGCTCAAACTCAAATACTCATCTGCAATTATTTTATATTTCAGATTTTCAGTATTTCTTCCTCAGCAACATACCAGGCTGCATACCCCAAACCGACGCAAAAGCTGCCTTCTACGCTGTGGTTAGGAGGGAGTTAAAGTTCAGGTTTCTAATTGCTCTCTTGAGGCCTTATTACTTGTTGATTAGGTCCTTTTGGGAACGGCATCAAACCTATAATAATAAACACTCATTGAACTGCAGAGTTTGTAGCTGCTGTAGCAGGCCTGCCGCCTCCCGCCTCGGTAACCGGCGCAGGTATAAACCGCCCAGAAAAGGGGTTTGCAGCTTCTCCGGAGGCTCTCCGGGCCAGCTGTGTCTGACCCACAGGCTTACAGCCCTCGGCTCAGGGACGGCACCTTCCCGGTCCTCGCCGCCCTCCCAGCTCACACATGGGTGCTGCAGAGCCGGGCCGGGCTCAGGAGCGTGTGCAGTGACATCCCCGGGGATCCCTGCCCAACAGTGCTGCTGCCCTCAGCGCTGGCGGTTCTGGGGACCGCAGCACATCCAGAAGCACGATGGCCAGCATCCTGCGGAGCGGTGGTCGGGGCTGGCTCTGCCGGAGCCCAGGGGATGCTGCGTCCTGCCGGAGCACGAGGGGCTGGCGGGAACACGGCCCCCCGGACACCGAACTGCAACAGAAGAGGGTCTGCAGGGAGAAGCTGTGATGGGACGGTCCCGAGACGCCTGCTGCCCAGCAGCTCATCCCATCCCCGATCTAATCAGCGCTCATGTTCCTAATTTTCCAAACCACCAATTCTCCTAACTAGAACAGTTTGCGGTGCAATTTTCAGTCTAGGTCCTTTGGCAGTATTTGGATAGCATCGTTCTCCCAGGCTGGATTTCGGAAGGGATGGGGCAACTAACACGGTCTCGCATAATCCCAGGCAGAGAGAAGCTGCTGCGAGTCTCTGATCTCTGCTGGGTTCGGAAGCAGGGCAGCAGGTCTCCGTGAAACCCCTCCGCAATGAATTAGCCTGAAGTAAAAGCAGCTGTTTATCTCCAGTCGCTGCCTCAAACAGCCCACTACCTGTTGGAAGAAGGGTCTGATCGATGCGGACTAAGGCAGCCGTGCGTGAGCTGTTACCCCTCCGCAATGAATTAGCCTGAAGTAAAAGCAGCTGTTTATCTCCAGTCGCTGCCTCAAACAGCCCACTACCTGTTGGAAGAAGGGTCTGATCGATGCGGACTAAGGCAGCCGTGCGTGAGCTGTTACCGTGCGTGAGCTGTTACACCATGGTTAGTATTGATCCGGGCTAACGGCTGCCGATAGGAATGTGGAGCGGACTGACAGGCCGAGAGCAGGGAAGGAGGAAATGGCCTTCGCTGGTGGCAGACGTACAGAGCAAAGCCGATAAAAAGTCAATTCCACTTAACTGAATGGCTGCTAACTAAATATTTTTGGGGCCAGAGCCTTCCCAGATAGCAGCTAGAGCATCTCTGCTCCGGAACTGAGACATCAAGCAAACGTGGCATCGACGGCTGAGATAAGAGACGCTCGTGACGGCTGGCGAGCAGGAGAGCCGGAGGAGCCTGCTGGCCGGCCCTGCACCCCAAGCATGCACCTGGACCCCCCCCCCCTGCTGGTCCTGCTACAGCACCGGCCCCAGCACCACCGTGGGAAACGGGAACGGTGTGGGAAGGGTTCACGGAGCAAACGCGGCCAGGACTTCAATACCTGCTTCACAGAGAGAAAGCAATGATGTGATTTCAGCCCCTTTCCCCTGAGATCCTGCTCGGGACGGGTGCGAGGGTCACTTGCTCGGAGCGGAGCAGCAGCACAGATCTTCCAGCCCCAGCCTTGCTGGCTGGAGACCCTCCTCATGCCAGCGTTGGACCAGCGACCGCCGCAGAGCCTTGTTCAAGTCTTGCATGTATGGAAAGTTTCAAGAGTTATGGCTCAGCAAAAGTAGTTTCAAAAAGTTGGTGGGATACTGAGTGGGCTCGTTTGGGTGCTATTTCTGCCTGAAACTGCCGGCTGACGCTATCGTGTTCACGCTCCCGTTTTCCGGTCCAGAGGTGTCTCTGCACTGGGAAGGGTTTCAGAATTCAAAACACATACATAAGGGTTCTCTAAATGATGCACCACGTTATGCAGCCTTACTGTTGGAAAGGTGCTCAGAAACACAGTGGCTTCCCCCCTGTCAGGAGGAGACTGAGGAGCTCTCCTCAAGCTCCTGCGTCCTCCCAGCACGCCAGGACAGCTCTGGGTTGTCTTCCTCTGGGAGCTGCTCGCGTTAGTGCTGCTGTGGGGGCTGTCACACCGCACAGCCGGACACGGTCAGAGAACACAAAGCAATCCAGAGTCGCTTTTCCCAGGCCCAATACTCAGAATTTAGCCCATGTTTCAGGCCAGCTTCCAGTGGACTGGATCACTGCGTAAGGCACCTAATATAAAGTAATTCTCCAAGAGTTTGATTAATAGGGTCATAGTCATAGCTTCAGTTCAGGTTCAACCTTTTTAACATTCTATTATTTTACAGAGTAATAAATCAGGACAGCAGGAAAAGACAGATGTAGGAATGTCCCCGTCTACCCATCTGTTCATGAAGACAATGGGCCACAGGATAATGGTTTCCAGGTTTGGGGCAGCTGATAGGAGAAAATCTACTGGCGAGGAGCTTGTAGCAGAGCCAGCACCGCCCCGAGGAAGGAAGAGGAAGCTGGGGGCCGGTCGGTGTGTCCTGCGGAGCTGGAGTACGGACAAGGGGAGGAGCAGTCCGGGGCTCCCAGGGGCTCACTGGGATGAGATGTCTCCTTGCAGACTGCACGAGGAAAGGCAGCCGTGGGACACCGCCACCCATCCCGGCGTGAAGGGGGATGCTGCCCTTTCTCACAGAGCGATGGGTCCGTTCTATCCCTCCAGCACCAGCAGCGGCCGAACCCAGCTCCCCATGTGGGTCCTTCATGAGCTCAGAATTTCGGGGATGGTACAGCTCCTGTGTCGTCCCAGGAGACCACAGCTTAGAGAAAGACACGCCAAGACATGGAGGTCCAGGGCTGGCTTCAAAGAGGAGCAAGCAGAAGCTTTGCAGCTCAGGTTGGGAGATGGAAGAAAGTACGGAGATGTTTTTATGAGATTAAAAGAATAAGAGAAATCAGTGTAGAGGCTCAATCTCTGATGAAGCTGATGGAGAGACTGCAGGAACATGAGCTGAAACGGGAAGGGGAAGGACGGGAGGTGGTGAACTTGAGGCTCGCCTCGTTAGGAAGGAGGGGTGGAGAAAGAGCAAGAGATCTGAAGGGATAAAATGGACAAATCCAATGCTAAGAAAGACTGTTATGGCAGTGTATTTTATATGGACTGAAACGTGGGATGACAAAAAGAAGTGGCTGTGGTCATCAGAGCAAGAGACGACGGAGCCTTGGAAAAGAAGTTTTATTTATTTGGGTTTGGTCATATTAAGTTAGAAACTCTGTGGAAAAGTAACAAAAATCTAATAAATGCACTTGGCTTCTCATATCAACTGGTTTGTTACGTGCAATGCAAATTTAGGGACAGCACATATAGCTACAAATAAATTCATGTGTAACATAGTGAGAACAAGTCAGACTCGTGTTTGACATTTTTGCCCTGTATTTATAGCTAGCTTCTTATACTGCAGAGCAAAGCAAGTTTTATATAGAACAAACATTTCACTGTTTTCCATCTTACTTTAACAGAATTTAATTTTACTTTTAAATTTTAATTAGTTCTGTGAAGGGGCCTGGCAGCCCTAATGCACAGGCAGTACAACTTACAAATTATTTGTCGTTATAACTTAAAGACTGCTAAAAGAGGTACAGGTCACAAATCAGGGACCCGATTATCAAAATATCAGCAGCAGCTGGACGCTCCATATGAAAGCATTTGTGTTTGTTGATATTTTAGGTATTTATGAACCAAAGCCCTTGTCCTTGTTCTGTTACTGGCTTACTGACACTGTTAAAGGCATTTGGTTTTCACGTGGCGTTTGCAAGCCGAGCTGCCTGGGCCACGAACATGAGCAGTGCCCATCTGCATTCAGAAATCCTACAGTTCTTATAGGCATGCTTTTTAAAGATCAGTGCTTTGAAACCTTATACTGACTTTGGTACTAATTGAAATAAAAGCTAAATGTGAGATTCAGGCCACTTTCTGCCAGGGAACCTTTAATTGCACAGCGAAGGCAGCGGCACAGCTGGATTCAGCACAGACATACCACTCGCTGGACAATCAGTAAGATGATTTAGTGAAGAAATCAGTTCTGTATTTCAGTATGTTTTTCTGCTAAACACTCTGCAATTCAAAACTGGATTGAAATCCACGTGTTAAAGCTCAGCCTATTTTATTCTGCTTTCTTACCAGGCTGCATCCCGATTCTGTGTTATATTGTTCTGTTTTAAAGCTGACACACTACAGGAAAAACTAATGAAATCTATTAGACTTACAGTACAAAAGGAGAGATTTCTAAGAAATACTGCACAAAAAAGCACAGATTAAAAAAAAACGGAAGCAGCAGAGAACAGCAACTATGTGCCACAAAAAGATACATACAAAAAGCTCAGCTCTCTCCTATAAGACACCCACAGTCTCCATCTGTCATCTCAACCTGTCCTCTCCCAACTGTTCTTAAATTAAATGAATGCTTCTAATGGGAGATTTTCTCATGAAAGCTTATGAGAATCCATCCAAAGACAAATTAAAACAATGCAGTGTAATCAAGCAGTTCACCTCTCTCGCAGGTTGACCAGCTTCACTGTTCACATTTACAAAAGAAAAAAAGCACCAATAAACACCCAAATAAAGAAAAATCAACTCCAGAGCAAACCTTTCATTGACTGAAGCCGATATAGATGCAGGTCGCTCTCTGCAACCATTCCTACAGTCGTACAGCTGAGACTAAAGGTTATTTTACTCTGTACAAGAAACTACAGTACACATATGATTTAATGATTTTGTTCTTTGTATGCCTCATGGTTTGAACATGGCTAAATGGATCAGCAATGCTAAAACAATATCTTATTTTTTTCTTCATGCAAATAAAACTAGCTTGGGCTACTGAGTCTAAAGTCTTTTTAAAATATATTTTTCATACTCAGCACTTATAATTTTAGCTGCTTTTAGCATCCTATCTAGCATCCTATTCGTGTCGGGACATGAACGACCTGTCCAGCCTTCCCATTTTCTCTTCTGGTTCTGGTCAGCCTAGATTTGGGCTTGCTGTGCAGTAAGGAAATTCTTCAGTGTTTGGCTCGAATGCATTTCATTTCTATCACTTGTGGCCTAGATAGACGTACTGGCAAAATTGTAATGAAATATTTCTATTAAAGCCAGGTCTAAAGGAGGACACTTGAAAAGGAAACAGATCTTGAATTCGGACCCAGTCCCCTGTCAGAGCCTTCTGAATAGTAAGTCTGAGTTTCCTCTATATTTTTACCATTTTGCTCTTTGAATTCACAGCAGGTAGTCTGATAGCAAATGGGTTGTTTTCGTAGCTAATAGTCCCAATAAATTTAAATCTGGCAGCACAAAGGAACTTAAAAGGCGCCAAGGCACCCCTGGCACCCCAGAGACCTCCCAGCACCGGGCAGGGGGAGGCTGGAAGCTGGCGACCCCCTTGGATTCCCTTTAATCTCTCTTGCTCCTGCCTTGTTCCTTCTCTCTCCTTGCATGGCTCCTGCCCTCACCCTCTGCATTACCCGAGGCACTCGGACTGCTGGAGTTCACAGCAAAAGGTGACTGAATCCTCCCCAGTTCCCCGGGCTCTGCTCTTTGCTCTCTCTCAGGTCCCTTCGCTGCAGTCCCTCACTGTTGTACTTAACCACCCTGAGTGACAGAAATCCAATGCTGACCACTTCATTATCTGCCGACCTCGGCCCCCGGCCGCCTGCCCCTCCATCTCTCCTGGGCAGCTTGCCTGTGTCGCGAAGCCTTGTCAGAGGTCAGGACCCCAGACCATCAGAACCGTTCGCGGTGTTTTACTGCATCGCCGGAGGAGCCCGGCCTCCTGGATCCCATCAAAGCCCCGTTTGCGGGGGGACCACCACTCCTGGCGCGGGATGAGCCGCTACCTTCGGGACGCAATCTGCGCCCGATCCGATCAGCGTCGCGCAGGATTATACCCCACCAGTCAATCTCCCATAATCGCTCCCACCCTTATTGGCATGGCTGCTGCTGGCCCTGCACAAGAAGGGAAATCCTCTTAAACAAATACTCCCGGCGGGAGCAGGGCTGCGCGTCCCCACGCCGAGGCGCAGACCAGGGCGGCCCAGGCTGAGGCGCAGGAGCTGGTCCATATGCCCAGCGCCCCACGTTGTTCCTCGTGTAGCAGCTACCATAGGGACGCTTCATCCTTCACGCAGCACCAATGATGGAAACGTGTTAACTGATCCTCTCAACACGCCTTTGGAGCGAGCAGGGACCTGTCACCACCGCGCGGGAGCGGGGAAGTGACGTGACTTCCTGAGCATGACATCGCGGCACCGCCAAAACTATAATTATTCCCAGGCTCATAAGAGCTTCTTTAAATCGTGACTCTTACTGGCTTCTTATCTGACGTGACAATCAAAACGCAGAGCTCCCCTCCCTCTAGGCTCACGCCCCGTTGTAAGACACAGTCACGGTAATGCTGGCAGCTCACTAAGGAATTTCCAGAGAATGTTGTCGGGTGAGTCAGATGGTAAATAACATTTTGTTTCACATGTTTATTGAGCATCTTAAAGAAAGTTTCAGTGCGGCTTCGTGTTGAATTGATAATTTCCCCAGTGCACAATGCAGAAAATGATGCAAAGCCATTACAGGCATTCTGAAGACAGTGAGAAATCTCAGCTGCCTAGATGAGAATGGGGAAAAAAGTAAACACAGAGACTAACAAAAACCACAGGAATAACGTTGAGAACCAAATCATATCCAGAAAGACGCAAAGCAATCTCTGTCCAGCATGACAGGATGGGGGCAGGCAGCATATTAAATTCCCCAAATGCCGGTGTTGGAGGTCAATGAGGGGTTTGTGATGACTGCCTGCTCCGCCACGTGAGCTCCAGGCTGTGCACCGCAGGGCCACGTGCCGTGATTTTCCTCCAATGCATTGATAACATTTCAGCATTCTTTGCCTGAAACATTTTACATTGCGAGCTGATGTGCCTCCTGCTCAGCAACAGGGAGAGAAGTTCAGCTTCCTCCAGCAAAGGAGGATGCTGTTGCTGTTAAACCCAAGGGAACACGGAGGGAAAGGGGGTGATGGTTTGAGGAAAGGGGCTAGACCTCCCTGGACTGAGGAACCATAAGGGCTACCAAGCCTGGAGGTAAGGTTTGGAGGAGTTTTTATACCACCTTCTTGGGTTTTTTTTATTAAACTTAATGCCTAGAAAGAGGATGAACTTGGATGTTGTGCAATGAGAGGATTATCTTTGTATAGCAGGCTGGGAAAGGCATGGCTCGCATGCAGTCCATGGCAGAATTTTTAAAAATCCTTCTTCAAAAAAAGCATTAAAAGAGGAAAAACGAAGAAATCCTCAACTAGATGGAAAAAAAGAGAAGATCTTAAGAAGTCTAACAGACAGCCCTAAAACCAAAGCATGTAGACTCAATATAATTCATTAGAGAGGCAAGAGAAGGCAGTAACTGCACAGGAACAGCAAAGTTACCCACAAGGAGATACACCAGGAGCTCAAAAACCTGAGAGCACGGCCCAGAGTACAAGGGAACACTACGCCTGCTTTGCCTCATTCTGAGCCAGGCAGGTGCATGTGCATTTTTAAGAGAGTGTGTAAAAGAGGGACACGGCATACACGAGAGGTGCAATCGCAAATAGCCT
Organism: Pterocles gutturalis; assembly: GCF_000699245.1. Taxonomy (NCBI): domain Eukaryota; kingdom Metazoa; phylum Chordata; class Aves; order Pterocliformes; family Pteroclidae; genus Pterocles; species Pterocles gutturalis. The sequence goes on along the minus strand of NW_010128690.1, from coordinate 15,842 downwards.
TAACTAAAACTAGAATAGATTTTACTCCAGCTCCTCAGGCAGGTCCTGGGAACTGAGAGAATGAGCTTACCCCATGTATGAAAAAGCCAGCAGATCTGCTTTCAGGATAGGTCACTAATTCTGATATTTTTGCATCCATTTGGGTCAGCAGGGTCATAAAATATGACCTTTCCATTTTTCAAAGTTTCTTCTGAGTCATTCTCCTAAGAGCTGCTTTAATCTGTTCTTAACCAGAAACAGTGGGGCTATCTCAGCTGGCCTCCTTTTAAATTTTCATGCCCATTTGCAGGCACTTGCTGAAAAGGGGTATGATTTTCAGCAGCAAAAGAGGGGCTAAATTAGGCTAAAGTGTATGTTAATTTAATTCAATACAATTTTTGCTAATACTGAAAATATACATATATTATATCTGACACTGTTTAACATTTCAGTATTTGCTTAATTAGCAATGCCTTAGGAGAACAAGTTACTCCTGACGACAGTGAGCAGGTTTCCTCTGGAGGATACTGAAGAGGTGTCTCTTCCACCCAGGAGAAGTGCAGGCTGTTCGCTGCAGCTCCCTGTCTCCGTGTTGCTGCAGCGAATTTGCTGCCTGACTGCCACACTGAAACTGTCTGTCAAGTCCACAGCAGAAAGAGAGTTTGAAAGGCAAACATGATCTGTGATCAATATCCTAACAAATCCAAAGGAAGCCCCAGCTCCCGAAGGGTTAATCCAGAGAAGAAAAGGCATCCACACGTTTAGTGAGCTAATGTGGTTATTGATGGGGAGGCCCTTCAGTCCTCAACAGGGAAACGGCTCGGGTAAGTGAAGGGAAGTTCAAGTTAGACAACCTGGGCTGGGTGGATGTGGGTACGTTTTCTGGCTGATTTACTTTTCAGACTCCTGGGGGTGTCCCCTCGCCAGGGGTCCACGCCCACCCAGAGCAGGGACGGTCCCAGGACAGGGAGGGTCCGGACACCCCGCAGGTGCCGAGTCCCAGGGAAAAGCCGGTGAGCTGGTACCCGTCCAGCACCCTTCAGTGTGTTCTGGCTGATTGTGAGACTGGAGCACGCTGTAACCGTCCATCGAAACTCTGCTTTTGAGACCTGGCCGCTCGTGCTGATTTCCACAGGCGCATCTTGTAACCTACACCCGACGCA
>NW_010128690.1:14316-14630 GCF_000699245.1 Pterocles gutturalis | reverse complement strand
CCAGAACCACACCAAGGAACAGCCTCAGACCCCCTAAACCCCCCCACACCCACCCAGGGGACGGGTCAATGCCAGGTTCAGGGTCGGTGTCTGGGGGCTAACAGGGTATAAAGCCAACATTGTCCTCAAACCACTGGAGTCAGGGGACAATGCCCACCTCCTGCTGCCGGCGGCACCCCGGGGAGGGGGTATCGGTCTATTGGAAAACTGTCAGTCCGGGAGGTGATGGAGGGGCTGACAGCAGCTCTGACGGTTTGATTGCTGCCAGAGAGCCGCTGGTGGGTCGGGCGCCCTCGGCCAGGCCGCTCATTGAC
>NW_010128690.1:11829-14293 GCF_000699245.1 Pterocles gutturalis | reverse complement strand
CACTTGATGGATCTCCCCAGCTCTGCGTGCCTCGGCCCTGTCTGACCAGGAACTCCCAGGGACCGACTCAGGAGGTTCTGCCATGGCACCCACCGCCCCACGGAGTGACGGCCGGACCCTCCGCACCGGCGCCAGGATCCTGCGGCCAGACCACGTGTGAGGGAACCGTGGATTACGTACGGTGCCTTCTGCCTTCTGCACCGTTTGATATTACTTTTAAAAAACAAGAGAAATTACAAAACCAGGAGGTGAGAGACATTACCAGAATTCAGGGTAGCAGTAACATCAGGATTTTGATAAATCTACAGGTTTGGATTTATTCCAGGCCATAGCATGCACCTAATTCAAGACGTGGCTGCAAGGCAGCCCCAGCAGATTTCTCCGCTCCTCTGATGGCAAACACCTACGACTGCAGGTACCACGGCTGCTGCGACAAAGGTGTGGGGATGCTATATCCATTACAGATTTCTGAGACTTGCCATATTGGGAAAGTATTGTAACTGAACTAGATCTATCACATTTCTACACTAGTTAAGAGATTATACAAAGATAAATTAAATTAATGGTCCATCTAGCCAATATCCTGTCATCAGCAGCCCCACAGGCAGGAATACGACATCAGTGAGCAGACAGCGATGATTCCCCAGAAGCCACCAACAAGTTGTGATTAAAGAACTTTCTGAACTACAAGTCACGTTCCACTTCTGAGCAGTCCTCAATGGGTTTTTCTCCCATGAAGCTGTTCAGTTGCTTCCTGACCCCGCACACTGCCAGCATCTGCAGCCGTGCTACAGAACAGCTGCGCAGCATCATTTCTGCGTGTCTGAACAGCTCCATTTCTTTGTCTGCTTGTTTTTAACTTTCTGTAATTTCCATTTGATGCCCCCTCACTCTTGTACCAGGACAGACAGCGGACAACATCCCCTATCTACCTCGCCCATTAAATTACAATGCGACGACAGTCGCCGCATCGCGTGCCCGTTGTCATTGCAGACGGGCAGGACCTGCCCGCTTCACGCTCCTCCCTGCCCCAAGCTGTTCCCTGCTGCAATCACCTTTCTCGCACATTTCTGAACTTTTCCCTATTCTCTTACACCTCTTTTGAGGAAGGACCAGCATTGCCCAGATTATTTAAGAGGCAGGCACATGACAGATGTCTACAGTTTGTGTTTTTTCTCTACTTCTTTCCTAATATTTCCTTACATTGCTTGATCTCTTCATTACTACGAGGCACCAAAGTGATATTTACAGAGAACTATTTATTGTAGCCCCAGATCTCCCACCCGAGTGCTGAGAGCTTCACACCACACATTGCCTCACCCTGCCTTGTCATTTTTCGATTGGGGATTCCAGATTTCACGCCTGCTATGCAATTGTATCTTTGATAATTTACATGTTTTAATTTTACTTTGGGAATGCCGTGTTGTGTTGCGCTGTCAGAAGCCCTTGCAGTCCTGCTCCTGCACGCAGAGATCATCAAGAGATGCCCGTGTCCCAAGTGCCTACTCAGGAAACAAATAAAAACCCTGGAAAACTGCTCCCTGCAGGCCTGGCAATCTGGTTGAGAAAGACGTGAGGAGGTGTTGGAGGAGCAGCACCACCACGGCCCCAGGGAGCGGGACGGGCAGAACTCATGCTGGCACCGCTACCCATGAAAGGGGTGAACTGGAAACACCTGTGCTTGAGAAATATTTCCTCAAATGTATTAATCTTGTAGTAACTTTGTGCCAGTGCCAGTTCCTAAAGCCACTTGGGATCTCACTGCTGATTTCCTGCAGACAGGAAAGTCCCATCAGGTGAGATGCTCAGAATAAACTGAGAAGGCAATGGCTTTGGATTTCTTATTGCTGGCAGCACCTGTAGCCTTAGTCCCCCACCAGCGAGGGCTTGCAGGACGCCAGGCGCTGCAGGGTGGACTTCCAGAGGGTCCCCAGTGGGGCTGGTCGGGGTGACCCAGGCAGACCCCTCGGGACAGTGGCTGTCCAGTCCCTCTGCTGAGGGCGCAGAGCAGCTCTGCGAGGTGGCATGAGCCGTTCTCCGCTCTGCAGAGTACGCGGGCGGCTCTCCAGGGCCGGTTTCATGGCGTTAGACGGTGCGTTGGTAGTCCTGCACGAGTCGAGGGCAATGGGAGATGGGATGCAGCAGCTTTAGGTTTGATCTTTCCCACACCAGTACGGCCGCCACATCACATACAACATTTTAATCAGTTCTCCCACAAAGCAAGGCTGAGCTGATGGGCGGGCAGGCTCCTAGCCGGGACTAGAGCCGCAGGAATATTTCCCTTCTGCAAAATCCCAACTGGGCTTGGGGCGGAGGTGCAGCCTGGGCAGCGAGACCTGGCGACAGACCCACAGAGCGACGGGAGTGAGTTCAGTTTGGAGACTTAGCGGCTCCAGATGCAGATGCTCCACACTGCTCATGGGTCGAGACGTTTGATTGACCGGACTATCAAAGGAGACGCCAC
>NW_010128690.1:10917-11798 GCF_000699245.1 Pterocles gutturalis | reverse complement strand
TTCCTGCTGCTCAGCCCCCTCCTTGCCCCCATTTGCATACTGAAGGATCGCCCCAATGCCTGGCTGTCAGAGATGGTGACAGTTGGGGGGGGTTTTTAGCTTTATCAAGGGGGATTATTTTTAACCCAAATTATTTTGCATTGTAAATGTTTAAATCCACATCAAATCCAGATTAATGCATAAAATAGTCCAAGAGGGTATTTACTGGAAAAAAAAATAACAATAAGTCAAATTACTATGGCTAGCTCCCATCTGAAGTGTTTTAAAAAGGGGAAAGTCTGAGATTTTGGTTAAAATATCACTTCAAGGAGAAGATTCAAATAAACCTCTGTGCAGAATGGCCCAAGTTTACATACAAACTGGAACCCTTAGTACTTTTCACAACACGACTGGAATTAATAATGCAGATAAATCCTAAATAAATCAGGATTAGTGTTAACTATGTCTTGAGGTTTAATATGCTCGACGAAAATGAAAGGGGCCGGCGGGGGAGGAAGGAGCTTTGCCTTAAACCTTGTCCATGAGCCGAGCAGTGCCTGGGGAGGAGGGCCGGGTGCGGGGAGCCGGGACCCGAGCAGGGCAATCAAAGCGCCTCTAATCGCGCTGCTCCGGGGATGTGTTCAAAGGATCCCGTCTGGCCATGGGCTGCCTGAGGTCACCGTGAAATGCAGTTGCGGGGCAGGGGGAGGGGTGTCTCAGATTTTTGGACAGCCCGGCTGTTTGGATCTGTTTTCAGGAGGTCAGCCGGATTGCAGTATTTTACCGTCTTATCAGCAAAAAGATTAAATTTCCCTTCGTGGTTAAAGAGCTCAGCCCCACTCTGAAGGCAAATATAAATAAAACTGCCAACACAACCGCCCTAAGTAAAGACTGCGGCAGCG
>NW_010128690.1:10228-10886 GCF_000699245.1 Pterocles gutturalis | reverse complement strand
AGCCGCTTCCCGCTGACCTTTGCACCGCGGCCCCGCGGCCGCTCTGGCGGGATGTCACTGACATCCTCCTCCTCCTCCTCCTCCGTGGTGTTTAAGGCACCCCTCCGGCTCCCCGGAGCAGGGTTAAAGCCGTGAGTGAGTGAAGAGGGATGGAGGGAGGGCTGGTGTTGCTGCTGCACAGGCAGGGGCACTCCCCGGTGGCCCCCCCCCTCCCCATCTGGTGCAGTGGGAGCCAGGACCGTCCCCGTCCCCTCCTCCTTGTGCGGGACGAAGCCAGGGCTGGTGAAACACTCTCACGCTCTGATACAAAAGTCGATTAAAAAAAAAAAAAAGTTTAATTTTTTTCCAAAGCCACAGAGGAGTGGAGCAATGCTCCTTGGGTTCACGTTGTTACCTGGAAACTCCCCCTGCCCCTCTGGGTTCCCTTCTCACACAGCGGGGTGAGGACACGGCTGGCTCTGCGCTGCCCGCGTGCGAGGCTGGGCTGAAAGGGCTCAGAAATGTGTGGCGTTGTAAGAAATCTCATCTCCCATCTGTTTCCTGTTCCTTTTTTCAGCACTTCCCCGCCACTCACACCAGCTCTGAGGCTGAGACGAGGGCCAGATTCTGATCTGCCTCGTGCCACGGCGAACGACTGACCCCGCGCACGGCGGGGGTG
>NW_010128690.1:8813-10197 GCF_000699245.1 Pterocles gutturalis | reverse complement strand
CTGGGACCCCCAGACGTTACACCCACCCCGCTCCTGCCCTCCCTGGGCGCTTCGCCAGCTGTGCATGGCCAGCGAATAAAGCAACAGAGTCCTCATGGAGCCACACGTGTTCCTCCAGGGTGACCATGTGAGAAGAAACTTAGAAATGTGAAGTTTTCATGGTTTTTGTACCTTCTGGGTGATCTTTTGGACACAATGACACAAGGATGTGTTTAAGTGCCGCTTCCTTCCTGCTGCCGGCAGCGAGCGCATCGGATGCGTGAGACTGTTGGGCTAATTCCTGAGCAGGTACCAATCTGCCAGGCTCTGAGTAAAGATTTGTTCATTTTGAAATGAAAATTTTGATGGTACGGCAAGGATTTGGCAAAGAAATAAACAAATGTGGCAGCAAACAGCCTGTACCTACCAATGCTCACAAATCTGAAAAACATCCCAGCAGTCAGTTTGCTAAACTTTAATGCTAACTTCTTGTTTGGGATTTTATGTGAAATATTTACATATGATTAAACATTGACCAGTAAGCAAACAGAGTAGATTTTCAATAATTTTTAAATCTTTAAAAGCTGGAAATTGTCCTATTTTATATTACATGTAGCAAAGTGCCAGCAGTCAGCGGTGCTATTGCTGGTGTTAGCTGTTAGGGTTCTTAAACACAAGATGTACTGTGAGCAAGAACACGTGTCTCAGTCTCTCCAGGAACGAGCCTGCAGAGCTGTGCCCAGAGCTCCGGGGCTTCGGGTCTGACACCGTCCTGGCCAGGCTGGTGACACCTCGTGGTAAGTCCCTGTGTACAAGTCAGCACATGTGCCTCGGTGGCATTGGAAACTTCTTAAAAAGTTAAATAAAATAAAAGCAAGTCTGTATTTTCTTTAAGGGAAACAAGCATAGGTCTAGGAAGAGAGAGCTGAGATGCACAAGGGTAAGAAACCCGGAGACACCTCTGGTTACTCTAACTCTTGCAGAGTTAACGCTGACATTTTACAGAAATCAGAGCACTGCATCCACCCACAGGTTCTGTGCTCCCAGAACAGCCACCCATAGCGAGCACGAGGCCATCCACAAACTCATATAACCTTAGGTCGCCCCAAATGAAATGCACCTTGGGGATGTGTCCAGCAGCGGGAGCCTTTGCAGGGCGCACACAGTGCGGGACACTCACTCAGCAGGTACGTGGTACCGCTGCGTAACGCGGACAACCTCCATTCCCATGCCGTACCAACCCGCCCGTGCATCCCAAAAGCCCTTCCTTTGGCTAACATCGATATTTCAGCACATGTGGGCACCACAGTGTGTCAGGCCAGACCACCCAGCTCGTCCATTGCCCAGTTCCAGGAGAACAAGCGCATTCAGGGCGACAGCAGCACCGTGGCACCCGGTGCAGGGC
>NW_010128690.1:8504-8772 GCF_000699245.1 Pterocles gutturalis | reverse complement strand
TTGCCTGCGGGACAGGAGAGCCGAGCTGCCGTGTCCAGCCAGGTCTCGCTGCAGCCAGCACATCCTCTGCAGAGCTTCGGGGACCTTTCCCAGGCTGGCTTTGCTAGTCGCAGAAAAATGTTTCTGGAGGTTTCCCAGGATTCTCGATGTAAATGAAACCACGGGATATTAATAGAGAATAGAAGCTATTTTATTTATACTGTGACGTTTAAACGTTCAGGTTTTGCTTTCAGCCATTTCCAGCACCAGAAAAAGGAAAAACAAAAGC
>NW_010128690.1:0-8456 GCF_000699245.1 Pterocles gutturalis | reverse complement strand
GTGCTAGGTCCCTTGCCATGACGTGGCAATGCAGTATTAGCCCCTTGTGCTGGTGGGCAAAACCAGAGTGAATTCAACGCAGTAGGTGCCTAAAGACCAACAGCCAAGCCTGGTTACATTCCTTAGAAAACCACACAGTACTACCCAGGTGTATTTCCCAACACTAACGACACCCGTGTGCAAGAGGGGATGGAATAAATAACCTGAAAACTTGCCGTGAAAACTGGCCAACATTTCAGAACAATTTACTTGGTGCCCCAAAAGCTGCAAACTTCTATTCACAAGGAAGTTTATACATCTTTGCTGAAAGAGGATATGAAAGCAGTTATAAAAAGCAGGAATCAAAGTATCACAAATCAAACAAGGAAACATCTGTGACGACTGGCATAAGCCAAAGCTACTATATGTGAACAGCTTGTCAGAAAAGTCAAATGTATCGAGAACCACCAACAAAATGCTCACAAACAATAAAACAGAGATTTTGAAGTTCACCTTTAATAGAAGACGTTCTAATGATTGATTATTATGTGCAATAATTAACCACTACTAAACAGAGAGGGTAAAAATGTCAATAACTGTGGAATAAAACATTCCTGGTGCACATTTGTAATCAAACTGGTTGATGTAAATATATAATCAAGGTCATATAATAGTAAAGGTGTAGGTTAAATATATTTTTAAATTACTAAATCTGAGCACTTGTATCTAATAATCTTAAAGGAATCATTTGGAAACTCTTCAAAGGCTTCTAGCTAATCCGTAATCTGTCTTTGAGAAAGGGGAAAGGCTCCAGAAGAGCTGGAAGTTTGGTTGCAGGTCTTTCACAAGTGCAGGGGATTGCCCAATGTATGTAGTGAAAGGGCAACACTTGACGTGCCAGCAGAAAGATGAAGGATGGGAATACACTTAACACTAACTAACATTATTGCACTGGAAGTCTATTTTTTTTCCATTTTCTCACCAATGTTCATTGCGAAGGCTCCCAGATCACCAAATCTAACTCACAGCAATGCTGTAAGCCTGTGTCAAGCCCCGATTTCCCAGAGGATGCCTGTCAGAAAAGCTTTCTCCATTCAGACAAGGAGAACCCAACACTTGACAATCTTCACCCAAGACATGGGAAGAGGCAGGTGGGGGTCTGACAAGAAAGGCAGGATGGACACAGAGCAGGGGCGTGCCGGGAAACTGCAGCAATTGCACGGGAAGAGCCCCGTTCGTTACCTCCGTGCCCAGCACATCAGAAAATGGCAGTTCTCTTAAAAATGTTTTGATTTGTAGGGAATCATAACGTGTTCAGACAAACCAGTGACACCGTCGCTGTCGAACAGGGCGAGGTGGAGGAGGCGAGGTGGGGAGGAAAGAGGGGAAGGGGAACGACGACGCAAAGGGGAGGCTTGGTGGTGGCTGAACCGAAAGGCTTTGGAGGAACCAAGGGGAGGTATCGGACGGAGCTCACCAAGCAGCAACCCGCCGTTTGCTGACAGAGTGAACCGGCTCTTGCTGTCTGAGCTGGAGAGCTCGTTCAGGGGGAAGTCACCCGATGGAACAGGACCGTGGAACCAACCCAGCAGGGACAAAGAGGGAAAACCACGCAACCACGGCTCCTGCCAGTTAAAAATCAAAATAAAATCTGTGACAGCGACTCAACATGTAAATTACGCATGTGAAACACATCTCTGTACTGTATAGCAACTCCTGATGGCGTATCTAACGAAATGTATATTTGGGGAACCACTAATGAGGGGGGCTGTAAGCCACACTGACGTGGGCGGTACTTTGGAAAGCAGTCCGTCAGGGAGGCTTGAGAAGCTGATACTGGAAAATGCCTCTTACAGCATATCAAAAGAATTTCATATTTTTTTAGGTACAAATAATAATGAAAGCCTAATTGTAGTTAAGGGGAAGCTAGGCAACAAGGATCATAATTCAGTTAGGTTTTTAAATAGTACAAAAATTAACCCTAATAAATGAGTAGCGATTATGCTCAATTTCAGCACGGCAAATAAGGAATGAGAGAAACGTTGGCCAGAATGGAGTATAATGAAGCAATAAAAGAAAAGTTTTCACAGCAAAATGACAATGGACCTATTTCAGCACCCTGAATAATTTTGATGTTCATGGGATTTATGTGTACGCTTAATATCTTTCCCGAATGGATACAGATTTTTAATGCAGGTCTATGTGCTTCAACGAATTGGGGCACCTGTGTTACACCAGATAATGATGAAATTAAACAGAAAAATAAACAGAGGAGGAAAGAGAATCTGATTTGTCCAAGGCAAGAAAAAAGACTACGGAAACAATAAAGTTTTAAAATTGAAATTTTACACAGAACATGTTAATATTAAATGTTTTCATTTACATAAAAAAAAAGACGAATAAGGGTTTCTGAAAGCTCTTAATGCAAAATTCGCTCGTAGATCAGTTAGGCATTAAAATGACATCTGATTGTTGTTTGACTTTTCATAAGGAGTAGTGGGGACAGTTTCTTTTCTTTGTCAGAAAAGAAATATGAATAATAAAGACCCACAACCATGCCTTCATGAGAAAGCTGCTTTCTTACTGGAAATTTTGACTTTTCTGAAGAGAAAGGTATACTGAAAACCCAACCTTCTGCTCTCTCTTTCGGGATGCAGACCCAAGCTTTTTATTGCAGGATAGGCTCCCCCTCCACCCTGCCATGAAAAAACCCGTAAAATAACAACACGAAACGTACCCCCCACAGACCCCCCGTGCCAGGACATACAACCACACTGGTCATCTGGAACTTCAGCGATCCCTGTCGCTTGGGAATGCCAAGACCTCAGCTTGGGAATTTGGCTCTTATGAGTCATCTTAGCAATTTGTTCTTTTGTTGCACATTGCGTCAAAATGTTTGACACCTTTTGAAAAGACTCTGACTTTGCAGATGAATGTTATGGTGCCTTTTGGAGAAAGGGAAAGAATACGGGTTTGGATAGTTGCCTTTGCAAACCTCAGGAGGTTTATTATGCCTGGACCGATAAAACTAGTGACCGCTCAACCTCTTCACCTGTTGAGCTTCCTGAGGTCTCTCTTAGGAGATGAACACTCTTTTATGACGGTCCGTGAGCCTTCCGAGGTGTCACATCTTTGGGAGGGTGACTGCAATACATTAGAATTGCCCATTTCCTGGGAGCGCTTAGGAAAGTTTCTAAGACCTTGGTGACGTGCCCTGGTGTCTCAAGACCATAAGAAGACATGCTTGGACAGGAATTGGTCCTAGTTCTCTTCCAGATACTTTGGAAATAAGATGTCTCATTGGAAAAAGGTATTGTTTTTAGAAAAATTGAAATTAATTACATTTCAATAACATTTTGGATTTCTATATGTTTGTATTGAACTTGATCTTCCTTAGTTGTTCCCCAAGGATTTTGCAGCCCAGCATTGCTCTGTTTATATACAGTCTCTAAAAAGCACCCTGTTTATACCAATCAATTGTGGTGAAACAAATTGCAGAAAAATGAGTTCATTTTCCCTGATATGATTAAAACTTTTTCCATGTAGAAAAATAAGCTATATTTGAGGTTGCTGCTTCATTTGACTGAGCATCCATTGCTGCATGTTTCAGAAGCACATGCCAGAGGAACTGACACCAGCAGTAAGTCAGAGGAGTCTCTTCTGAAGACATGTAACTCATAGAATAACCTTAAATTACATTCTTTGCCATCAGAAGTAGTTCAAGTAGTAAGTTCCTCTGAACACTTACATTTCCACATTTGTTCCATTTTTTGTGCCCTGTAAAAGTGACATTTCATTGGGTGTCCACACCACAGTAGCTATGGAACACAACCCTTTTATACAATACAGCAGATGCATTAATCCTGTGATTTATTTTTTATTTCCTGGCAGACTTTTCCAGCTTTGCTATCTTTGCCTATTTTCTACTCAGTACATACACCAGACCATGTTTTTTAAGTAAAAAAACCCATACCCAACCAACCAAAATCCTGCCGTACATGCATCAGTACATCAGAGCATGGTAATAACGTGATGAAGATCAGCACAATCTCTGGCTCACCTTTCTCTTTACATCTAGTCCCTTTGAAAGATCACTGACAGAAGCAATTTTGTGCAAAGCACACTGTTAAAACCAGTGTAATAGAGTCTTCCCTGCACCTCCTTCTAGGGCTCTTTCAGCTCTTAACCAGCTAATGATTCCTCTTGCCTCTCTCCTTTTGCTCCTCTGGAAAAAAATGCTCTTCTTACTTATACCCCCCCTCAGAATCTGTAACAGCAATAGGTTTCCATGTCAGAAGAGACGGCTGAAGATCCAAACCCAGCTGCTCGTGGGGAGGGGTCCCTGGACCAGGGCTGGCAAACTGGATCCGGAGCTTGGGGCAGTCCAGCTGCTCCCCTCTGCTGGGTCTGACCTCACCTGGGACTGGCGGTCCTCGCGTCCCCAGGACCTCCCCAGTGCTACCGTGTCTGCACACAGAGCGATCCAGCACCAGAGCGCACTGCGGGATAGAGACAGAGCTCGTGAGAGCTAGCTCGGCCGCCCCACGTGCACAGATGCGGTTCTGTTCATTCCTGCACCAAGCTCACCCTCTCTGAGAGCCGCAGAGTCTCTTGTGAAAAGAGATCATCCAATCTTCAATTAAAAAAGCTACGTGACATCAATTCCATCCACAACTTGTCCTAACAGTGCACCAGCTTCATTGGATAAAATACCCAGATCAACCTTCTCCGACTTCTCACTGCAAAGTACATTTTCCAGACCACCAGTCCTTGTTGTAGCTCTTCTGCAAACCCTGCAGCGTTTTCTTTTTGAGATACATTCACCAACACTACACTCAGCGATGGCAGCTGGAACTGACAGCAGCCCCGGAAGCGGAGCAACGCCCTTTGTGGTGCCCATTTGCCACACAGCCAAGAACCTCGTGAGCTCTTACATCACCGGGATGCTCACGTTCCGCCATCTACCATGAGCCCAGGTCCTTTGCTAAGACCCGTAGCTTCAGCTGCTAGACCCCAACGACTGCCTGAGAATCAGGGCCCTCTGCAGCATTTCAAGCTGGACACCCAAAATTATGAATAACTTTGGTCTATTGACCAAAAGGTTGGTTTCTAAACAAAGAGGTGTAAGATGTTATACCTGACAGCAGAATTCAGGAACTGAAAAGAGAGAAAACTGCTGGAAATACAGAGAACTAGGAAAATAAATAGATATTCAATAAATGAATACACAAATAATAACTGACTCTGGAGCCAGCTTTTGTAGGAGAGGAGGGACGTGTTAAGGATCGTGGCGTATTTTCTCATTAACTTATCATCAAGCACTATGACAACCTTATCCTGGTTTAGACGCCATTGACATAGAAGTAGGATGTAGTAACAATTATTATTATTATATGTTATTATTAATAATTTAATAATGACTATTATGAATAATAATTATCAATAACACAACAAAGGCCCTCAGCTGAGGTCTCTTTATCATTGCAAAACATACAACAAGTGGATGACAAAGTGCACAGCAATGTCAGAAGTAACGCTGAAAGGCACGGTACTCTCACCAGGGTTTGACAATTTAAAAAAATAACGTGCTCAGGAAGAACTTCACTGATAATTCGGTAATAATCTAGTATTATCCAATAAATGCTGTCTCTAACACTTCTACCCTAAAAATCATATCTATACATGTATATATGTTTATATACACATGCATTTCATAAGGAGTACACGAAGAAGGCCAGGGCAATGCTTGGTGTTGACTTTCTTCTGAAGCAGTTCCATGGATGCCGTGTTCTTGGCGTGGGCTTATTAACCTGTGCAATTTTGGTAGAAGAGACAACACTGGATAACAAAATAAGGAATGATCTCCCCCTGCCTCGCATCATTTGGCTGCGTTCTCCATATGGCCAGAAGGAAAAGCCATCTCCCATTTGCCCACCAAACCACATATTTAATCCATGTGCTTATGTCAAACTCAATTAGAGCACATTTGGCATAAAATAACAATCCGCATCCTTGGAGAGGGGAACTTAAGTAGTTAATATGTGTGATTGAATGAAAGCGCTTTGCTGAATGTTTATGAGAAACCCAAGACGAGCGAAATGTGGCGATATTTTAACCATTTAAACACCAGCTCTCCTGTCCTGCGCTGGAGCCCCACGTCCCCCCGTGGCACCTGCCCAGCTGCTGCGCTCCGACAGAAGCCTGGCGCCAAGAAAACGCTCTTGTGCACAAACCTGGCCAAGCCTCGCCCAGCAAGCTCACCGTCCTCCTAGCAATAATGTCACCTTATGACAAAGGAGAGGTTTTGATCCCTGCTTGTACCCCTATCGGACACCCCGCAGTCGCAGACGATGCGGAACTCGGCCACAAGAAGCCGGAGGTTTCCCTCCAGCTGAGGCAGCAGAGATGCTCTGCGGTGGGTCGCGGGGAGACCCAGCGGTTCTCCGGACCAGGAGATGGTGGCACAGCCTGAGACCTCCACCGGCGAGCTCTCGCCCCAGCGCAGGGAGAGGCTGTCCCACCGGCAGCCACCAGACCTCTCCGGGTCGCGCGGCGACTGCTGCAGCTCCGAAAGGCACAGCACAGAAATCCTGCTCTGGGTTGTAAGGCCAGCGGTGACCTTGCAATCTGACGTCCCACAAGGCAAAGCAGAACTTCACAGAGAGTTCTGCACTGATCTTCAAAGCCGTGTTGAAGCTGAGCTGTTTTCTTACAGAGGAACAAAGCCTGATTTAAAGGACCAAATAAAGTTTCAGTTTTCTTTTTCTCTCCCCACTTCAATGCCCAGTGGGTGGTTCTCCTTCACAACAGATGCTGGACAACTGTAATTTCCTACGTGAAGATGGTGTCACTGGAGAGGAGCTCTGGTCCTGGCACCCCCATGCCCAGCTAGGGTGCGCTTCCTTGGAGGTTTTGTCAAACTGTCCTCCAACAACCCACTTACAAATGTTGCTCCGAGAGATAATAAGAGTCTTCCTGCCTCTCGCATTGTGTGCCTTAAAAATATCTGGGTACTTCTTCCTTCCTCTCATACCAGTTTGTAGAAACCACAGACCTCAAAAATGGAAATTTCCTATCTCTGTAGTCCCCAGAGTCTCTAAAACATGACAAGCGAGTCTGGATTTACGTTCAGGCACAGATTTACTAGGGGCAGATAAGGACAGAGTAAAGCAGACATAGAGATGCTTCAAGTCCCACGTGGAACTCGGCTGGCACAGCACAAACGCAAACTTGGGGATGAAAAGCCCAGCTTCTAAGGGCAAATCTGTGGCTGTGATGCTCTGGCTCGCAGCATCCCTACACCGCAGCACCCGCAGAGCCAGCGCGGATCCCAGCACCCTGAGCACGGACCCGGCAGCGCTGTCCTGGGCACCGGGAGATGGAACTGGCAGAGACGGCCAGAGACGCTGCAGAGAGGAATCAATGCTCCTAGCACCGACCTGGGCCGCCGGGGAGGTTGGAGGGGTTCAGATGGATGGTCCAAGAACCGGGGCTGTGCAACAGGAGGATGCAGCCAGGCTCTTGGGGGAGCGGCAGCGGGCAGAAGTCTGAACAAAGAAAATTCTGAGGAGATACTCAAAAAAATATTTCATGAAAGTAGTCAAAAAATGGAACAGGTGTCCTCCAGAGAGGCTGCAGAGATGGTTGATGCCTGACTGGAGAAGGCCCTCGGCAACTCGATTTCTGTTGGCCAAGCGGGGGCTTGGGCAAGGTGACCCCCAAAGGTCCCGTCTCACCTAAATTACACCTCGATAACCGGGACGGCGTGGAACGCGGGGGTCACCGCAGCCAGCATCGCGGGACGCGGAGCAAAGTTTCTGTGTCAGCAGCAGATAGCGCAGGGAAAGAATGAAAAGTGTTCAGCAATGACCTTGATACAAGGAGCAGGAACAAAGAGGAAATAGCTGAATGTGGCAAGGAGGTTATGAGCCCTGGTAATGGCCTGCTCCCGCTCTCCTACAATGAGAATGGAAAATCTCCTATTAACTTCCGTGACACCGGCCCAGGCTCTAAAAGAGCAGACACTAAAGTGGATGACAGTGTCAGAAAAGAGAGGAGGAAAGAAGGAAAAATTTAAGTTTCACTTTCATCATGCTGAGTACGAGCTAACTGCTGAAATCCTATTGTTCCCTATTTCAAAAATGAAAATAAATAGTTTGCAACAAATACGGCGGAGTGACTGCTGCTGGAGTTAATTGGCTCTGTATCTTTAAAAAGATGATGGCATGGCTTTCTTGTTGCCAGAGATTAATTCCTGATGATTTATCGGAGTTAGTGTGAGTCCTTCACCCTACCCTGGATATAAGAGAGGTGACAACAGCCAAAGAACCGTCAGATCGGGTGCAAAATCCTAGGGAACGCACACTCTGCGACAATTTAACCTGAGCACCGTGCTTTGGACCTTACATCACCATCGTTACACTTCCTCTGCTAGTAAAAAATATGATTAGTTTGCACACAGAGATTATATATATATA
>NW_010128689.1:0-2607 GCF_000699245.1 Pterocles gutturalis | reverse complement strand
AGATAGCTTTCCGATGTACTTTAGCAGTCGTCTATCTCAGTCACTGGGAAGGAGCTCTGTTTTGTCAATTTTATCACCTGCTTGTCACAAAGGAACTGCTCCGTGTACATCATTTTATGGTTCTCGGAGCTCTTTGCTTCACTTTGCTGTTCTGTATGTATGGCGCAGCAGCATTGAGAAGCCTCCCGTATAATTTACAATCCAAACAAAGAAGGTAAGCGGAAAAAAAGACTATTTAATTTGCCCCAAATTATGCATGATGCAGCGGGAGAGCCAGCGCACAAAATGCAAATCTCAGACTCTCATCTACTTGACTGCTGCCTCCTCTGGAAGGCACTTTAAGAGACATGGATAATAATCAATCAAAGCCTGCTGTACTAGGAACAGGACTCCAAGCAGAGCCCCTAACGTGCTGGTGTGCTTCTGACAGTGCAGAGACCAACAGCTCGAGGCAGAGCTGCACTTTTATCTCCCCATGTGCCTTAATGCGGCTGTGCCTTTTTGATCATGCCATCTGGTCCCCTCTCTCCTATTTTTTGTACTTATTTCTGATTCGTAATACATGCTGCAACTGTGCAGGCAGCTTTATCCTGCAAAACTGTTCAGCTGTGACCTTTTTCTAAATACACAGAAATGAAGTTTGTAAAACACCTAGAAAAACTGCTGTAATCATCCAGATTATGATAATTATGCAAGCAAAGATCAACACTAATCCACTCTAAAGTCATTCATTCTCAATCCTTCAGAAATTCCAGCACCCACATCCAACAGTTTATCATTTTGCAAGCAGCACCACTACTCTCTGCTGACATTTACCATAAAGATATACTATGTCAGCTGAAAAATAAGGTTGTATGAAACCTGCCAGTTTCAGCTTGCATCACTGTCAAGAAACCAAACACCAAGTGCAGTTTGCAGAGTGTGACAATCCCTGAAAACCTTAGAACCAAAACTAGTCCGGCTCCATAATGCTTGAGAGAGTCTCAGAGCTGAATCAGAAAGTTTTGGTGTTGTTTTTATTTAACTTCTGACTTTGAAGAAAATGAGCAAGTGCCTTTGCTGCCCCCAAAAGATTTTAAGACGTTTTTTTTATGACTGTGCATCAAAGAATTTACCAAGAATGGAGCAGTGTTACTTCTTTGGAAGGAGAAACTAGGCTGTTCAGACAATCCTGATGAGTTTGCAAGGAAGAGAAGATAACATGGGTTATTCAGTTATCATCTAAGGATATTAGAAGACATGAGCCACTTTTTTACTTTGAGCTTTCTTCATTGTAGTGAAATAAAGTTCCCATTCTCCTGTAAAACTGGAGCTTGTGGTAGCCTCAGGAAGTATGAGGTCAGTGCATCTCTCAGAAGGCAATGCAAGCTCTGCCTGTGCCCCCTAAACTAAACTGTTGCCCCCTAAAACGCTGCAAGCAAAGATGCTGTGTTGGTTAATGTGAGAACTGCAAGATACCTCTTCTGCATCGCAGAGGTGGACCATGCTGTGCTCCAAGTACTTCTGAGCCTGGACTCGTGCTGGGCTCGGCCCGAGTGGCCAAGCACTGGGTCTGCGTTGTAGCCTCTCCCAAAACACACTGCTCAGATCGTATTTGTCACTAGAGAAGATTCAAGGACAAGCTCCTTAAAGGTGAAGGTCACTCAGGATAAAATTATAAAAGAAAAAGGAAACAAAGTACATCACTAAGTATGCCCCTAGCAGTGAGGAGTCTCTTTTGCTGCTCCAGCCTCCTGGCTGGCTCCTGAGGCTAGGGAAATTAGCTTTGGAATTTACACAAAATGTGGAGTATCTTGGAAAGGTCTCATCATATCACATTGTAATGTCTTTCTATTAGACACAGCAATGCATTTTTTTCCCTCACAGCTACACAAACAGGACCTGTTCAATTTTTGTTGAAAATAGTAACACAGAAGGTTAAGTCTATTACAGAAAGTTTTAAAATATTATTCAGACATTGCAAGCACGCTCCTCGGAGTAATTTCATCACTGCCCGCCTGAACTATGAGTAACGGGTAGTAATCAGTGGGGTGAACCAGCCTAAACCACGCTTCATACATTTGAAGATACCTGATAAAATATAGGGAGCAGCCGGAATAATCTCTCTCTCAAGAATAGTACTTAGCAAAGGATTATAATTTGCACTATCATTAAGTGCAAATTTGATAATTTTGCACTATTCTTTCAGATTTCATATTTCTGTTACAGCATTAAATACAAAATTAGTATTTTGCCATTTTTAATTTTCTTTAAAGTATTCCTTCAAAATGCTAATACCCTAGTTGTGAGGAAAACCACAATGCACATCATGATGTTTTTCTAGACCCCTTCCAATAGCTGAGCAAATCCTCTCATCAGGGTCTACTGAAGCCAAAAGTTTCCTGCAGTACTTTGTTTTGAAAATATATGTACAAGACCCATTATATCCTGATACTGATGATGTTGCTACACTGGAATCAAGAGCACATATTGCAGCAAGGCTGTAACTTCATGGTACTGGGAGGATGGGTGCGCTGATCCTATTATTTCCTATTACTATACAGATGTCAGAAACTTGTGTTTATGAACACATTCTTCGTAATAAAATGTAACAAACTAATCAGCCTG
>NW_010128688.1:0-1874 GCF_000699245.1 Pterocles gutturalis | reverse complement strand
AACATAAATACATGAGAAGTATTAGCTGATCTTGGCATAAATGGACTGTAAAAATCCTGAAAAGACTGTAAAATTTCTGAAGACAAGCACCAACTTTCTACAGCAGAGGAATGAAATGCCAATGTTTTTGGTGCATCCTCGCAGGTTCTAGCAATTAAATATCTGTGCGGGTTTTTTTTAAAAGGGACTTTACACAAATTGAATAGATTTCTGTGGTAATATAGCAACATGGTGATAAGTTTCTTGCTCAGGCAAAGACAGCAACTGAAGAAATTTCACTAATAGTTTCCCGGAGAAGGAAATCTGTCACTGCCTCCCTGATTACCTACTGTTCCTCCATTCTCCTCTCTCCTCTTGTCTTCTCTCCTCTCCTCTTAAATTTCTTACAATGCTGCTGACAGTCCACAAGGCTCTAACTGATTCTTCTTATGTTCAGTATTTTCATTCACAGGCCAAAGGATCTCTGCTGGAAAAAACCACTACTGGATGGAATAAATATAAACAAGAATGCTTGAAAATGCTGCAGGAATCAACTGTAGATACCGGTAAGGAAACAAACAGCACAATAAAGCAATGTGTTAAGTAACATGGATGAATATGCAAATATTATTTTACTTGCTTTGCAGAAGTGTGTGTCTGTTGATAAGTTCTAAATGTAGAACAATCAGCTGTAACAAGACACATAAACAAGCAATCATGTAGTTAATGACTCTCTTTGTCCTGAAACATATTAGGTTCCTATATGTAAAGCCAGATCATATACAGAGATGAATCACTGAACAGCTGGTGCTGAGCTACCACTGTGATGTGGCACTGAGTGCCTGACTAAGAGGCAGCTGCTACCCATTATTTGTAAGAAACATCCTTTTGATGAAGGAGGCCAGTTTTCACTTCCCTTTTCAGTCTGAAGGAAGTCAGACCCATATTCATGGAAATTATGCTAACTACAGGAGAACAGACTATCCAGGGAAAAGATGTCTCTCATTTCTATACTTTAGAAACTGAGCCATGGCAGACAAGAACCCAAAACACAAGACAAGACAGAGTTTCTGCCTAGTCAAGGCAGCTGGGGAGCTGCTGTCTTCTCACAGGACTGCTTATGCATTTCGTTATACAGTCATGAGGTTGATAAACTAAGACACAGAGACCAGGTTGCCCCATGTTCACCAGGCACTTATAATCATCAGCTTAAAGTCCCTTATTTATTTTCCTACCTCCATGGCTTTTGGATTCTTGGATGAAGAGCAGCACAGCTTCAGAGGACAGTGTCTTCTCCTAAAAAGTGGAAGGGGGGGAACTGAGGAAGTTGTGTGTCTAAGTTTAATGTTGTTTGGCAAAAGGAGAGTTTATAATCTGTGATTATTTCACTCTTAAAAGTATAAACTCTGCTAGATGTCTGTCTTCAGGAAAGGATGACACAAGCTTGCTCTGAGTAGTTGGAGGAGTTCAAGAAGTAGCTGGGAGAGAGATGAGTGCAGTCACCAAGGAAGGATTACGAGTGAAACTGTGCCCTATATTTTGTACGCACTGACTATAGGCAGGTCCCTGCTCCTGTGTGCAAATAATACAGTCATGGTAACCTTGCTCACCCCATCAACTGCACAGGGAGACTCCAGGATGATATTACAAGCTCTGACTCACTTTGTTAGTGGCAGAAAACTGCATTTACGACATTTTAGTGTGCAACTTTGTCAGCCAGGACATACAGTCTGATTAAGATCAATGTGTGTATTTTCCACCATTCAAAATGCATTTAGAAGTTGGAAATCAATCCAAAGCATAGGCCTGGGAATTTAAAACAGCAGAAAAAAAAAAGAAAAAAGGGAGAAGTTTTCAAGCCTAAATTACTTTTCCCAAAATATTGTGACCTCTAA
>NW_010128687.1:32850-45593 GCF_000699245.1 Pterocles gutturalis | reverse complement strand
TTCTCTCAGCCCCCGTTGCGGAGCCCGAGCTGTCTGCGGTGCGGTCCACTGGACCGCCTCCTCTGTCGTGTCCCGGCCGGCTCTGATGTGTGGGGAGGAGAGCCGGCAGATGGTGGGCGCGGGGGCTCAGCCCGGCGCAGCGCTGCTTGCGGGGTGTGAAGCTGTGAAGTTCCTCAGTCCGGAACTAATTTCAGTGAGGGGAGCTGAAAATCCCTCGGGGGCTAAATTCAGTAACCGTGTCCCCCCCACCTTAGTCATACAGTGTAATTGCAGATGCACAGCAGTTTGTTTTGATACAATTTAAAAATAAATATTGAAAGCCATTTGGTAAATCTTACTGGCAAGAGAAGCTCAGGCACAATTTTCAAATAATCAGCATCCCAGTATAACTTGTAGATTATTTTTTTAGCATGCGGTTGAATATTGGACACTTCCCGTTCCCATGCAGCTGTTGTTTCAAGCAGTTGTCGGGGATCAGCTGTAGGATGGAGTCTCTTCTGCTGAGGTCACCAGAGTATACTTAGTATGAAGGGATGATGATAAAAAATAGCAGTCTCTCGGCAATTGAAAAATACTGTGTTGGAAAACAGGAAGAAAACCAACATTTAGCTGTTGTTTTTAAGTCTGTTTCAAAGAGCAATGATATGGATTGTAGTTCCAGTAACTGATTCTGTGTTAGGTATGTCAGCAGCAAAGGAAGTAGGAGTGTTGCTGCAGGGGGAAGACCTGCATCGTGGTCCAACTGTAAAACAGCTGCCATTTAGCATTAACAGTATTCCCTCATCTCCAATTACTTTTACTATACTGAAACTATAAGAGGTTGTTTACTGCTAGTATTCAGCTTTGTTCCCCTTACCTTCAAAAGAGGCTGCTACAACACTTGTTACAACGAGAATGTTTAATACCATGTTGTGTACAACAACATGTGTACTCTGCAATAGGGAGTTGCAGAGTGTAATCCTATGATCTTACAAAGGGATTTACTGCAACGTCAAACACGCTTTCACAGATCCGTACCTATTACATTAAGCTAAAATTAAGAGCTTGTGTTATAGTACAGATTATCTTTTCTTATGGAGCTTGTGTTTATGAAAGTGCAGCCACACGCTGTCCCCATTCTTCACAGGAATACCCTAGTTTCCAAGGAATGGGGTCAGAATAGTTAAAGGTAAAGCGTTTGGGGTGGTGCTATGGAAAAGAAAATTACCCCTTCACTTCTTTAGAGATAGATCAGATTTGGCTTTGGATCACAGCTGAAAAAAAGCTTAATGTTCAGATGAATAAGAAATAAAGATGTATGACTGATGACGAATAAGTCTTATTTTTCTCTATCATATGATTGCCAGATTGGTTTTGTTCTGGTCTTCTGCTTCTATACTTCAAAAACCAGCAAAGACTGTGGCACAGATGGAGCCTGTGCTGAAGACTTGTTTGGGGTAATGCAGTTACAAGTAACGAGTACAATACACTGCTGTAGTTGTGGTCAGGAGGAAAAACATACCTACTGCTACATGCATTTACAAATTTTATACGTTCTCAAATTTTGTTTTTTATAAGGTGCTTTTAAAACAAAATTATTTACATAATACAAAGTTAAGGCAGAAAAACAAGGTGCTGTTTAGGTTTTGTACACTGATTAAGTGCTACATTTATCAGATGCCCTTGAAAGTTGTGCCTAATAAAATTATTTAATGATCAGACCAGAGCTTATGACTCAGAATAATTATCTTACATTATTTGCAGGATTAAATGCATAGCTGCATTAGTTTGCATTTGTAGGAGTGCTACATAAGATTTCTTCACTTTGCCATGACTTAATTTCCCTAGTTTAAAGTATGGATATGGTGATACTTGTGTCATGTCTTGGTGGTGACACTCAGGTGTATCAGTGGAAGTCAGCTAAAATTGTCTGGTAAATCTGAGTGAACTATAGAGGGATAAGAGGGCATGTGAGGGTTATTCAAGTGAACGGTGCACTGTCATCTTTAACACATCAGAGTTTAATAAGGGTCAAGATATAGTGGTCTAAGGCTGCTTTATTCTTAAAAGAGTCTATGTAAGGATTTTATGTAATTTATTTTATGTACAGTGACTGATGCTCACTGAGTATCTTTGAAGGCCAGCCTTTTTCTACTTTGAAAACTGAATTGAGTATGAAAAGATCTCTGTAAAAGCTCATTAATAATTAAAAGCATTTTAAAATGGAGGATCAGCTCCTAGAGCATAACTTTGCGGTAAGATAATTTCCTTCAGAATATGTAAAATGTAACCACTCATTTCCAGTATTTACGCTCAACTTTTCTTTTTTCCCCAGCTTTATGACCTTTAAAAAACCTCCATTACTGAAACAGATGTCTCTGATGACAAGCTATGATCTTATTCTGTGCTTTGAGTTGCTCCCTTTATATAAAATTCTAATGCTTTTTCACAGTAAATACTCATCCATTACCAGCATCTGGCAGCCTTTTAAGATCTTTGTAAAACTTCTTTATATAAGAAATAACTTGTAGAGAACTCAGGTTTGCCACAAAAAGATGATAGGCTGACTGGTCCCTTGTTCGGACATCTTGCATGTTCCAGCAGTAAGGTATATCGCCATTAGCTGTTTCTCCCTCACTGCTAGCTTGTGTATTAGTAAAGATGCTCTGTACTTCATTGACTTTGCTGTTTCACTGACCAACTTAAGCATCTTTTTGTCAGAGTCAGAGCAGGTCCCTTGTATGGGAAGAAGATGAAAATTTCAAAGTGAAGCTGAGTCTTTCTGCCAGCTAAAATGAGAAGGCAACCACTCAACAGTGAAAAATTACAAGTGACATTGTAATAGAGATTGAGTGAAAAGTTTTCTTAGGCTTGAGACTATCTGACCTTATAAGTGAGTGCTCATGGAAAATTATACCTCCATACGGACATACTTCTTTCTCAAGATATGTTATATCCAACTGTTTTAAGAAGTCTTAGGCTTTTGTGTCAATCCTGTTTTCAGTGAAGCCACCCACAGCTTTGCGGGGAACAAGACCTGGGCTTTCATACGAAACTACCACAGTGAAGAATATTATATTTTTCTGCCCCAGGACACGATGTTCTCTCAGGCGAACAAACCAAATTAGATCCTGACAATAACTGAGGGAATGCTGGCTGTTATGTATTGTAAAAAAGTAAAAGTCTTATCTTTTTTTCGCCAGAAGATGGCATTATCATTAACAATTTAGGATTCTTGAAAACTTACCCCTACTCTTTATTTATTTAAAAAGCCAGTTTGTTATGAAAAATTATGTATCTGTTTTAGAAACAGTGTCTTCAGATACGAAGAACTGTACAGTGTTGGATGATTTGAAGTATTCTTTTAATGAGGTGAAAAGGTGATCCTTTCTTTTAGAGCATTGACAATTAAAAGGCTGGAAGAGTTTCACGGCCAAATGCTGTTTCCCCTGAATACTCTCGTGTATGAACAAGACCAAATATTTTAGAAAATTATCTACTCTTGAGTTTTAAAGTAATCAGAAATACTAGAACTTGTCAGCATGACGATTGCTTAATTTTTTTTCCATGGCTAGTGAATTTGTTACTCCTTCATTAGTCAATGTTTGATTTTCCTAGTTTGTGAAATTGCTGTTCCATGGGTGGAGAGACACTGGAGTTATCTCTTAAAACCACTTAGATTCAGTAAGATTTATTATTATCTCTGGGGAAGCAGAAGCAGTTACATTACTTCCCGGGTAAGCTCTCATTAAGAAGCCATTTAGTTGCTTTCACATGGCACAGAGCCTTAGCCAATAAGCCTTACAGAGCTGCTTACGTGTCTTGGTACTAACCTTCTTGAATGTTCTGCGGTACCTATGTTACTTGAATTTTCGATATTTTGAGAATTCTAGTCCCTTGTTACCCCAGATAATGGAGACCTGTCTGTACAGTAATTTCTAGCTATTTAAATACATTTAGTTTAATTTTTAATTAGAATTTTGACCATAAAATTCTTAGTTCTGTCCTCTGTCTGCTGCTCTTGTTTTGGGAAGTGTCTCAATTTTTTTTCCTTTTTATCCTCTCTTTTCTCTCCTGTGTTCAACATTATAATTCAAACATGTTAACACCAAACTAGGTCTTGCACTGGTCTTTGGCCCCTCTGTGTTTAACTTAAGCATATATGAAGATGTAGGTGTAAACTAGGATATAGAGTATGAATAGAGAAAATAAATTAGCTGTATTGTTTTAATCTTTAACAGATTCTCAGTACTTTTGAGATTGGTGTTTTGGCTTTGTGTTCTAGCTGCTCCTTTCATCGAACAAAAGAAGTTTCCCATGGCAGTGCACACAGACAGTTAGTTACCCAGGACTTGTACTGGTTTTTTATTTTAAGCTATCTTACATAAAACAAGCATTTTTTAAAAGACATAACCCTTCTTTAAATGAAGTCTGAAGTTCCTGTGGAATTTCATCTGATAGCGAAGCTGGCAAATTGTGAATGCTGGTGAAAACCCTTGCACATGTGTCATAGTTAGCCTCTCTGATCTTTGGGTTTGCTATCCTCTCTGTCAACTTTTATTTTCCCCTCCCAGGATCCAGCAGAGCAGTGGCTTTGACTTTACCTCAAGATTCAGAATCGCATTACATACACATTAAATAAGTCCACCCACGTACCAATGTTTTTGTCTTGAAGTTTGTTGCTGATGAATCTCATAATTTTATTATGGGTAACTACCATCTACAGCTTAGACTCTAGCTTCTAAGTCATTTTAGATGTCTTTTACTGCACCTTTTGGCCTCTGTGATATAACCTTATACAAGAACATGGAATAAAATTTGGGAGTGATATTTGGTGACCTTATTTTCTTATATAATGTTACTGTGGAGATGCTTGAAAATCCTGCTAAAGAACTTACCCTGAATTACAGGAGGAAAAACTTAATAACTTGGTTTTGTTGAATGTTATTGTAACCTCCAAATGTGAGTAAGAGCTTTATTTGTTAAGGTCCTAGACTGAACAAACATACAAGAAGGCAGTGGGCAACAGATACTTGAAGTGCTATCATTTTTCCATTTTATGGAACAAGTAAAAATATCTGCAGATATTAATCCATCTGGATACAGACAGCTGCACAATGCATTGCTAGGGAGACATGAGTGAAGGAGTTGAGGGTTTTTTGGCATACCTTTCAAGTGGTGCACATTGCTTTTTTGGTTTTTCCAAGAATGCAAGTATGGCGTTCCAGTAGCATATATACATTTAGAGAAATTATGTGTTTCAGATTTCGCAGAATGTTTTGGTTATTCTTTCAAAGACACTTAGAAATGCTCACAAGATTCATGACATACAAGAGAGAGTTACACATCAAACCTACAACTTTGCTGTAGTTCATCCATAAGATGAATGGTCTTAATTATTCAGTTTGAGGGGAGGACAATTACAATTTCTTCTCCTTTTGTTAGTTAACCAGGGATAGCTGACCCACATTAGACCACATGCCCTGATATTAAATTGAGTGTCTAAAATTAGGCATTTTACATTCTATAGCTTGAGGACAGGGTTTCAGTAGCTGCGGCATTCATCAAGTAGGCATCAGGCGTGTGGGAACTCTGCAGCAGTAAGTAACACTGCATTGTGCATTTCTTACACGTTATTGTGTATTCTCTATAATTTTAAAATATAGTTTCATAGAGAAAATATTTGTTTCATGTTTAGTTTATTGTTGTTATTGCTGTATTCTGTAGTGTTTGGCAGCCTAGTATATTGTAAACTTGGAGTTTAACAAGCTTCTAGCCTGACTGCAGGTAATGGCATCAGGAAATGTGTAGTTTCTTCATTAGTAACTTTGTCAGATGTGATGTTTCATATTATTCTAATATTTATTTTTTTTTATTTCTTGTAAACTTTAGATTGAAGATGGCATCATGCCTTTATGAATGCCTTTGTGAGGCAGAACTTGAAAAATACTATCCCCATTTTGCTGCCTTTGGCCTTCAGAAGATTGATGAGCTTGCCAAAGTTTCCATGAAAGATTATACAAAATTGGGGATCCATGACATGAATGACCGCAAACGACTCTTTCAGCTCATTAGAATAATCAAAATTATGCAAGAGGAAGATGTTGCAGACTTAAGCAAGCAAGATTTTCAACCAAGTAGCCTTTTCATTCAGCCTCAGTCGACCAGATCAGGTCCCCGTAGACAGCTTCGTTTTGAGTCCTTCTTTGAAGAAAATGATGGAACACTTAAAGACTCTGAACCTGAGTCATATGGTTCATCTGATTTCAGTGCCAATGAAGAGAAAAACGGTGTAGGGGAAATATTGGGACACATTCAACCACATGATTCACAGCTGATCACATTGACTAGAAGAGATCTAAATATTCCTGGGACATGCACAAAAAAGGACCTGAGCTGTCCGACGGTTTCTGATGATATTGCTCCTCTCCTGGGGGATTCTGAAGCTCCTATCATACAAAGAATAACCCACATTTCAGGGTATAATTATGGACTACCTCATTCCTGTATCAGGTAATAATCAGTTGCCTTTATTTTACTATATTTCAAGTTAGTAATAATTAATTCTCTCTTCATGGTGGAGGAGAATCTGTCTTTATCACCTCCAAATACACAATCCTATACTACAGAGCAATGCAAAGTCTCATAGAGAAGAGAGATATTAATAAGCACCTCTGGCTCTCCAAGTCTGGTAGAAGGAATCAGCTGAATTTCACCAGCTGCTACTCACCAAGACTGTCTAAGAATAGTCTTTATTGTCTTCCAGTATATAAGGCTTTGTTTTCTTGGGGTTTGACCAATCTTTCTTTCTCTTTTTATTTCCATGAGACTATCTTGCAAAACATTATTTTTTCCAAAATATGGCATTATCTGTTGATAAGTTTGTCAAGTTTTTCCCAGTAAAAAGGGTACTTGCTGTGATGGCTGTATTTGTTTATAAAGAAATTTCTGAACTAGAGCTTTAAAAAGAAACAAAATGATTATCACTGGGATGGGATACAGATGTGGTGGTGAAAGGGATGCCTTGAAATTGCTCCCCAAGCACATAATCTATAACCTTCATACTTTTCCTAGTGTTTGGTAACAGGGGCTATGCTTATCTTGAACCACTGGTAAATCTACCCTCACGGTATTTTTAAAGCACAAAATGATTTTTTTCCTGATTCAACAGTAGAACACGTACCTCTCTGCACAGGTACTACCAGTATCTAGCTTGTTGCAATGCAGTCATGGCAATTTTGTTTTGAAATGCAGTAAAGAGAGGTGGCTGTATGAGGCTGTGCCTTGGTCTGAGAAAGCTGTGGTGAAAGATTTGGTGTGTAAGAGGATACATGGAGTTGGGGTGTCAGTTACAACTCCCGTTGAGCATGCATGTAGCATGGAGGAGTACATGCTGTTGCCAAAATGGAAAAGTACTAAGGTGACAGAGTACTTAACCTGTGAAATGGAAGACCAAGGTTTATAACTCCCCTTTGCTGGAAAAAAATAATTTCCACCTTCCACAGAAGTAAGCTAACCTCCTACATATGTTGGCATCTTGGTGCATTCTCTGCCTCCTCTAGACGTTGAGCCAAGGTACAACTAAAAGGGCAGGATTCATAGTGCTGGCAAATAAAAAAATTACAAAAAAATATAATGTAATGGCTCAGCTAGAGGAATTCAAGATTTTTAATTGTGCAACAGAGCCATGTTCACCATTGGGTTTTTTTCCAGCCACATTCTTCTATGCCTAGCGTTATGGTTCATCCTGTGTGCTTTCTGCCTCCTCATCCTGACCAGCCCAAGTTTCTTTTTCTCCTGTTTCGACCACAGACTATGCGTTGTGTCTTCTGCGCTTTGGCCAGTCTGCTGGCACTTGTGTTTGTAATTCTGTTTTGCAAGTACCTAACTCTTTCACTGAATCCATCCATCCCATGCCACCTTGTGATTTGACCACTGAAAAGGCTAGTCTCATATATGAGAAACATTGGAAAACATTGGCATGATTTCAGATGGCAAAAAGATAATGAGATTTTTAATATGTTTAAATATATTTTGCACTTGCCCACAGCAAATGGCTTGATTGTAACGGTAGCAGACAGGGCACAGTGATTCTTCTGAACTATTGTCTAATCAGGTTTCTAATGATCCATGTTGAGATTTTTGTTTTTTCTAGTAATAAAAAAATATATTTTGTTATAAAATACAGTTTCTGTTTAAGAAATGTTTACAGAAAATCTAAACTTCAGGTTTTCTCTCATAATCAGAGCCTCCAAGTCTTCAGTTTTTCCTTTGCCACATCTTGCAATCACTCCTTCCTTCTTCAAGGTCTTAGAGCACAACAGGATCTTGCTGTAGGTCACCAAATCCAGCCCTAGTAATGAGAATTAAACTTCAGAGCCTCTGATCATTTGTTGGACAACATTTGGTGCCTAGTGCTACCCATAAGCTCATGCTAGCTTATGAAGCATCTTATTTCAAGTATCATTGCCTTTCTTTTCAGGGAAAGAATTTTCCATCTAAATGCAGGGCCTGATCCTGGTCTGCATGGGAAAGCTGTGCTAAAATTAAAGGGACTCCTGTTACAAGTAAAGATTACTCATGCGCTGTCTTTGAAGACCACATCTTGAGATTTATATCTGCATGTCGTATGCTTGTGGGGAATCATGCAGCTTAGCAGCAATGACAAGCTTCTAGTTATAATGAGATATTGAGTAACTTGTGGGTTTGGTTGTAATTTATTAGACAACTAGTATACGTTAGTTTTCAGTTGCTACATTAAGAGATTTTGGAAGGGCATTTGGACAGCATAGCAGAAACATTGCTTTTGAGCAAGTCGAGGCTTGGTTAAAATTAATTTTATCACAAATTGACATTCAAGTCCAGGCTGAAAATCATTACTCATTTGACTGAAGAGAGTTTCTAAAAAGGGAAAGGCAGAATGAATAAGTTTTGGTTGAATTCATGTATATTCTGTATGTTGCATCACAAAATACATTACACAGCAAGTTAATCAATGAAACATGAAACAACCTCATACTTCTGGGGTATCTGGAAGGTAACTAAAGTAGACTTGCCAAAACACAAGACCACAACTTTGCCAGTGATCTGAAACTGTGTAACTTTTTATAATAAAAGAAACAAATTGGATATAAAGCCAAACGGGAGACGATGATAAAATCAGTATTTCGAGTTTTCTTTGCAGTGGTTAAGAACATGGTGAATACTGTCTTGTTTCCCGGTTTGAGTCATTTAATTGTAACCTGTTTGGCAGCCTGTAATAGGAAGAATTAAAGTCAGTATAAGAGGAAAAGCAACTAAGTATTATACCCTCTTCATTTCAAGATCTCTTCATACTCTTATTGTACGTATTTAAATACCTAATCATGACTGTGAATAATTTCAGCAAGATTAAATTTCCTTAAGTTAACTTGTATATTGTGCCAGCTCGACAGCTTCAATCACATGTTTGTGGACAAATGAAAATGTTCCAGTCCAGCAACAAGCTCAGGAACGTTGCTATATAAAAGCAACTATTCTTTTAACAGAAGTGCATAAAGACATCAGTCTATTTAGGGAAAA
Source organism: Pterocles gutturalis (assembly GCF_000699245.1). Taxonomy (NCBI): domain Eukaryota; kingdom Metazoa; phylum Chordata; class Aves; order Pterocliformes; family Pteroclidae; genus Pterocles; species Pterocles gutturalis. Next base: position 36,053 of record NW_010128687.1, on the reverse strand, counting down.
AACAGCAGAAACTTCACCATGTAACAATGAGAGTGTGGTGGTGTTTTTTTTATAAGCCATTAAAGACAGAAACATTCCTCTGATAAAGCTAACAAACCAAGTAAAATTATGCATATTCTAGATTCTGTAGTAACCTGTAGTAATCACATTTTTGATTTTAAAATGCAAAACTATACTATTGTTGTAGATCCAGTACTTCTGAGAAAGAGACTCCATGGACAGAGAGTGAAAAAATCAGAGTGTGTGTCCGAAAACGTCCTCTAGGTCTGAGAGAGGAGCGCCGTGGGGAGCTTAATATCATCACAGTGAAAGATAAAGAAACCCTACTCCTCCATGAGAAGAAGGAGGCAGTTGATCTCACCCAATATATTTTACAGGTAACGTGCTCCATTTGCATGTTGTCGTTTTGGGCCAGTCACTTGCATGGTGGGATAAAGCAAATTGTACTTGGAGTTTCAATGAGGGGAAACAGAAAAGGGCCGTCTCTATTTCTTGCACAGCAATAGGTGGTGGGCTCTTCTCTGTGAGCTCAGCCTAGCTATATTTGAATTACTTCTGACTTACGCCAGCCTGTGTCAGAAAGCCTGAGCCCAGAATTTTAAGCCTCAAAAGCTTGTTTCTTTGCAGCTTTCTTTGCGTGTGGCAAAATAAAACCCTCTGCTACATGCTGGTGGTGCAGGAGAATTGCCTACTGCAGAGTCTCCTGGTAGCTTTCCAGGGTACTTCAGCAAGGAGTTCCCTCTTTACTGTTTCAGCACTGTAGGTCTGTTTCAATGAATCACCTACACCCTCATCCCCTCCCTTCCTTTGTTCTCAAATGCTTTTGAAAATTAAGTTCCCTTTTGGTCTTTGTTTCTTAATCCCAAATACCATGTGCAGTCATAGTTCAAATTCTCAGTTTTGACTGACAGCACCAGGAACAGAACTGATTTCTAGAGAGCAGCAAGCCATTCTCACTCAACTGGGTGTTATTTTTACAGTTTGGGTCCTAGGAACAACTGTTCAGAGTATCCAGTAAAAATTCAGTTTGCAGCTCTCTTGGGCTTAGTTCACATACCACCTTTTATGGTGTGACACATGCAGCAATTGCACCCCAGTCCCTCCATCTGACTACCTGTATTTGGCATTTACATGGTGCTTATCACCTTAGTATCGCAGTGCTGAAAAAAATGCTAATTAATTTCATTATGTCAGTACAGACAAACAAAATCTTGCCATCAATCAATGTAGTCCAAACAGAAGTATGCCATGGAAAAGGCTGTGTCTGTTCTATAAGATCCAGGAGAACTTCTCTGCTTCCAAGTCTGGCAACTTGCCCTGCCTCCATCTCTGGTTCCAATAGAAAGGACAGCAAGGTGTACAGAGCAAATGAGAGGTGGTGGGGCAAATTCATGCCCCACAGCTGGGGGACCCAAACTGCAGGTCCGTCACAGAACGAATCTGCCCTCTGAGCTGAGTGTAGCTGCTGAGACTCCCTGGTTTAATCTGCTTGTGCACTGTTTTTTTTTTTTTCATAATCGATGAAATTATTCTCAGTTCTAGAGATCATCTACCACCTTAATTTCCACTGCAGTGAATTTATTAGAGTGACATTTTAGACACCAGTCCATGGAGGCTATTTTGAAAATGTGATGTTTGTGACTGTCCCTACAAACACTATGCTCAACTTAGAAGGAACCCATAATGAACACTGTTGCAGTGTTTCTGGAGACCCTGCCGCTTTGGATCAAATCTGGAGTGTGGGAAGTTTTGGGTTTTCTTGCCCCTTCTGAGATAATACAATCCAGGTTTGCTTAGGAATAGCTTCTGTTTTCTCTGGCACAAAAAGTTTTTAAGTTTGCAGAGCAGAGACCATTAATCACAACTGAGGACTAATTTTGAGAGAGTCAAGAGTTGACTCTGAGTTCTTTTTACTGTTACAGTCTTACTGTACATCTGTAGGCTCATTCATTTCAAGAATAGGTTTTCTTTAATTAGCTTTTTCTTTTTTTCTTGTCAGAAGGCCATGGTATGTTCTGCTTCAGAATTATGGGAAATTAAGGCATCTTTGCTTCCTTTTTTTTTTTTTCCTACCCCCAGTCTCTTAATTAGCCATAATGATGTCTTCCTGCATATGCTGTGCTGCGTGGTAAATGTGCTAGGTCACTTTGTACCTGATCCAAAGCCATATGAAGTTACTGGAAAGACTTCTGTTATTTAAGTTTACCTTTGAAGGAGGGTGAAGGGGAAGTGAAACATATTCATTCTCATGTAAAGACCATATTTATTTTCCAGCATGTTTTTTATTTTGATGAAGTCTTTGGGGAGTCATGTACCAATCAGGATGTGTATATGAAGACAGCTCATCCTCTCATTCAGCATATTTTTAACGGGTACGGCATCAATGCTTAACATTTTTTATTTTTTGCCTTGTTGTTTTCCATTTCCATATATTGCTTTAATTTTCCATTATGCTTTTCATAATTTGAAAAATACCTTTGTTTCACCTTTGCCACATACCTTCCCACTTTTAGGGTGTCTTTGATTGCAACTTTGACAAAATAAGTCAGGAAAAACTTTCTTCACATTTAGTGAGAAATCTAAATCACATAGAAAGTTAAAATTGGACCTCAGGTGCAACAAAGAGACACCATGGCCAGCCTAGAATGAAAAAAACTGGGCCAGGATTTCTGAAGTCTAATCTCCACTCCGACAAAGGCTTCTGTGTGGTATAGCACACTCATCTGTAGAATAATAATATTACCTTTTTCATGAGACTGCTGCGAGATATTTTTTGCATGTATTTGTACAGTGCAAAGGGCAATAGAAGTTATTAATAATCTTGTGATTTATTTTTATTTTATTGATTTATATTTGCTTAGAGGTTTAATCATAATTACATACTTCCTGATTAATGGGAAATCGGTGGTGGCTTTACATGAGTGATTTTATTTTCATGCAAAGTAACAAGCTTGAGTACAATTACATTTTTGAGTCTTTGAAGGAAATTATTACATACCCATGCTGAAAATTAGTGAGGTGGAGCATTCCATTACTGAAAATCTCCAGGTTATCATCATCAGAGACAGAGTATCATGCTCTTGAGAAAAGGAAGGTGAAAAAGGAGAAAGAGGCTTATAGTTTGCTATGGAAGAATCACTACAGACACAATTCACATTACAGCTAATACAGTAATGCCACCGGAAGAGATGCCATTGTATTTT